>NC_044980.1:138316821-138616821 GCF_008728515.1 Papio anubis | reverse complement strand
AAATGGATCAGGGAGTCTCTGACCAGTGGATTGTTCTTGCCCAGTTGACCTGATCCCTACTTCCCCAGACCCACATATTTTTCTGCGCTCCACCGTGAGCTCTTGGGAGAAGGCTCATGTTGTTTGGGTTGCTGCTGTAGCCCTATCTTCCAGGACCCCGTGCTTTAGACTTAGTAGATACAAAATATGTATTTGTTTAATTGAAACAGCTCTTTCCTGTCCTCTGGAGCCACACAATCACATCCTTTCCTAGTGCATTCCGTGATGCAGCCTGAGTTCCCTCTCCTCCCTGCAGGTGGCAGAGTCTTCATCAGCTTTAGCTAACCATGCTTACTAGAGCAGTGGCTCTTAATCTGTCAGACGTAACGCATGCTTTCAGTAACACTTACTTCCTAACCCTCTGCACTATTCTGGAATAACATTAATAAATTAAACAATTACCTACAAATATAACTTCAAAAAACCAATATAATGTCCTTGCTCTAATATAAAGGGAAATAAAAGGAAAGTAATTGATATAAAATACTACATATTTTAAAAACAAATGCTTGGATGTGATTTCCTAGAAGTTATTGTAAAATGGTTAGGTGTTCTGCCTATGTCTAGGATCGCTGTGATTGGGACAGCTACAAATGCTTTCTGATACAGTTACAGTATTTCAACCAGTGAAAAAATTTTACAAAATGGTGGACAACTCTTGGTAGAACTCTGAACAAGACAAAGTACAAAATTTCTTTAAGTTATGTGCATTTTCAGTTCCCCAAATGTGCTATATATCAAAGCTAAGCTCCCCACTCCCACTAATAAAATAAAATAAATAGACAAACAGCTATGTTCTAGGCACAGATAATTATAAACAGGTGTTTTATCTTCTCAGATGTCTGAGGTGAGGGACAATTTTTGTTGTGTAGGATTGCTCTTCATATTGGAGGATGTCTAACATCCCTAGCCTCTCACCCACGAAATGTCTGTGGTGTTCATTCATTTTGAGCACAGAACTAAAAAATAAATGTTTCCACACATTTCCATAATGTCCTCTAAGGGGCACTACTGGCCTCATCAAGAACGTTTGACTAGCTGTCTAATAGGGTAGCCACAAGTAATAAGTGACTACTGGCCTTGAAATGTAGCTAGTGGGACTGAATAACCAGAATTTTAATTTAAACCTGGACAACAGGGAGACACTATGTCTATAAAAAAATTTTAAAAATGGCCAGGTTTGGTGGCACACACCTGTGGTCCCATCTACTCAGGAGGCTGAAGCAGGAGGATTGCTTGAGCCTAGGAGTTCAGGGCTGCAAGTGAGCTATGATCGTGCCACTGCACTCCAGCCTGGGCAACAGAGTGAGATCCCGTCTCAAAGAAAAAATTAAAATAAAAAATAAAATTTTAATTTGATTTACATATAAATTTTAAAATTGATGATCAGTTCAGTTATTGAAAAACTTTTAAATATGATTGGAACAACTTGGGTATGTGAATCTACTGTGTCAATATAAATTTTATGAAATCTGAATAGAGATCAAATATTTCTAACAGAAAGTCTAGTGAATGAATTGAGATGCTCTCTAAGTAAAATACACATAGGAATGAAAAGGTTTAGTAGGAAAAAAAGAATGTAAAATAGCTAATGAATATCTTTCTTATACTGGATTACATGTTGCAATGATAACATTTTGGATATATTGGATTAAGTAAATATTAATAAAATTAATTTCATCTGTTTCTTTTTGCTTTCTTAATGTTTCTACTGGAAAATCTAAAAATACGTATGTGGCTTACATTATAATATTATTGGAGAGTGCTGGAATAGAGAAAACTCAGGGCCATTTTTCAGCCTCTGAGATCTCTTTTTGCTTTTCTGTGTGATAGGAATGCACGGTAAGTTAGAAATCAAGGAGGAGTTAGAAAAATTTGTCCCTTATTCTCTAGTAGGCAAACCAGAGGCTCCCCGGGACAGGGTTTTTGAATAGTAGAATAATCTCAAGTGATGATTATTTTTTAATGAAGTCCCAGATTTTGGCCTGTGGTTTCTGGCAGGGCGGATGTTTTTCCACCACACTCCTCGCCTACTGGGTCCTCTGGAAACCTTCCCTTTACATTCTGACGTGGGGAGTTTGGCCTGTGATGCAAAGACTCCTGCCAGCACTGCTCAGAGGCAGTGAGGAAAAGGCATTTCAAAGTACAAGGAAGCTGGCCTATCTCTACATTCTGGAGATTTACTGATAATGCAGGTGCTACATTTCAGCACAAACTGTGGGGTATCTCCTGAGGCAGAGCTTAGAGAACCAGCTCCATAGGTAGCTAAGTGACACCCAGCCACCAACAGGCTGCACTGATCATATATTCAGAAGCCTGTTATGGATTCTAGGATATGATGAGACTAGTTAAAATCATTTTCTGCCTCATTTTAAAGGAATTGTCTTTCGTTTTCCAAGTGGTCAATTTCATGATGTAAGAGAGAAGCATTAATGATGAGAAGCATGAACTTTGGGCTCAGATGACTGACATTTCATGACTGTGGGATGCCTGGCAGATAACTTAACCTTTCTGCACTTCAGTTTTCAGTTTTCCCAACTGTGAAATACCTTATTCTTATGTAGAACATGCCCAGTAAGCAATAGCTGTTTTTCATTATGAAGGGGTATGAATGGGAGGTGGAGGGAATTTTTAAAGAGGGAAGCATTTCAGAACAGCATCTCCCAGACTATTTTCCTCAGAATACTGACCTCACAAAATCAAATTCCAAAAAGAAAAAGAGTTTTGCGTGCACTGCATTTTGGAAATGGTGTATCCCTCAGTGGAGATGGACAAGGTATATTAGTATCTTAAACATTCTAAGAAGTCATGCAGTAAAGAAACCAGTTTAACTTGGCTTAACTCAGCATTTTACAAACTTATATTATTAGCATTTTCACGCCAAAATAACTATTAGCTCTGTCAGTTGTACTTTGAGAAAATGTCTTACCTTCTAAGCAGAGCCCCTTGATCCTACACTTTAGATTGGGGGGACTCCCCATCAGAGGGAGAATCGTGGAACAAGCCACCAGACTCTCCCATGACACCTAGGACCACAGTGAAAAACCCACTCCTGAGGGAGCTTAGAAAACCTTGGGAAAAAAAGAAAAAGGTGGTCTGAAATATAATAGTCTCTTGAAACATTGCCCTAGAAATTTCTAAGTGGTGGTGGTGGAACAGAGGCAGACTATAAACTTAGATTTTGTTCTTCATATTTTAACAAAGTCCTATGAACTCTTACAGCTCTCTACAAATGATCAATAACTATAATAACCTTCTGCCATAACAATATTTCAAAGAAAAATGCCATGCTGGAGTTTAAATACACACACACACACACACACACACACACAGTGCATGATAATGTATGAGCAGATTAAAAGGATATGTTTAATTTATAAGCCCTGCTCTGATTAGAAATGTTAGATGTGGAAAGATCACTAAAGGATAATGTTCATACTCAATTTGCAATAATTGTACATTTCTTTCATCAAGACACATATCTAATATAATCTCCTAAATCCCAAAATACACATAAAAATAACGTCCAGTAAATGACATCAGACAGATAGGATACAAATTCTACTCCTAAAAAGATTCAGAATACACTAGGGTCTAAATGAAAATGCAAAAAAGCAAACCTAGGTATCTGTGAAGATTTTTTCCCAACTCCCAAGTGCTTGGAATGTAAATATTTTAAAAGAGCATCATTTCTCTTCAATTTTTATTATAAACATTTCAAACATACAGAAATTGGAGGAATAGTCAAATAAGCAGCCATCAAGCATTGTGAACATTTTTTTTCATTTTTACTTTGTATACCATATATGCATACATTATTTAAATAGGCATATATATTGAGGGGATAAACTTTTTAATAATAAATTACAGACATAGATATTTCACCTTAAATATTTCGGCATGTATGCCCTACAAAAGGACAGTCTCTCATATAATTATATAACGTTATCTTGCCTAAGAAAACTAACAATAATTCTCTAGTTCCTTCTGATATTAATACCAACCCTAGAGTAAAATTTCCCCAGGAAGAAATCTAGGTTGATATATTGCACTTGGTCATGTTTCTTTTTTCTTTTTTCTTTTTTTTTTTTTTTGTTGAGATGGAGTTTCACTCTTGTTGCCCAGGCTGGAGTGCAATGGCGCGATCTCGGCTCACTGCAACCTCTGCCTCCTGGGTTCAAGCGATTCTCCTGCCTCAGCGTCTTGAGTAGCTGGGACTACAGGCGCCCGCCACCAAGCCCGGCTATTTTTTTGCATTTTTAGTAGAGACAGGCATGCGCCATCATGCCTAGCTAATTTTATATTTTTAGTAGAGACGGGGTTTCTCCATGTTGGTCAGGCTGGTCTCAAACTCCCGACCTCAGGTGATCCACCGCCTCGGCCACCCAAAGCACTGAGATTATAGGCGTGAGCCACCGCGCCCGGCCGGTTATGTTTCTTTATTCTCTTTAAATCTAGAAATGTTTCTTCTATCTACAACCTTTTTTCCCTTGATATATTGACTTTCTGGTGAGACCTGTGTCTTGTAGGATGTCCCACGGAGTGGCTTTGTCTGGTTGTTTCCTTCTGGGCCACTTAACCATTTCTCTATTCTCTGTACTTCTTGTAAACCAAAACCGAAACTTGCTTAAATATTGAAGATTTTTGTCCAGAATACTTCATAGGTGGGGTGTATTCCACTTTGCTTCTTCTCCTGCTGTAATTGTAAATAGTACCCCTCTCACCGTCAAGATTTTTATGTGTTTGTAAATGAAGCATCACATCAGGAGACATAATACGTTTGTCCCACCATTAGCAATGTCAAGTTTAATCACTTGCTTTAAATGTCCATCAGAGTTTTAAAAAACTATTGTGCTCCATATTGAGATTTTATAATGAAGGATTTTATTACTACATAAGTCAACTTTGGGTCTCACTCTGTCGCCTAGGCTGGAGTGCAGTGGTGCGATCTCGGCTGACTACAGCTGTGACCTCCTGGGCTCAGGTGATCCTTTCACTCCACCTCAGCCTCCTGAATAGCTGGAACTACAGGCATGCCAGGCTAATTTTTATGTTTTTCATAGAGATGGGGTTTTGCCAACTTGCCCAGGCTGGTCTTGAACTCCTGGGCTCAAGCGAGCCACCTGCCTTGGCCTCCCAAAGTGCTAGGATTACAGGCATGAGCCACTGTGCCTGGCTGTCACCTTTACTTTCAATAACCCACTGAAATTTTTGCAGCTGGGTGCAATCCTGAGTAATCAGTTCCTCCATGAGTTTGGCTTAAGTTAAAGTCATTTCTTTTTGCATTAAAATGGCACCCAAAATATATTTTTTACAATAAAGTTGTATGAATTCCTATTATTGAATTCAGCCAAAGGAAAAATGCAAAATGTTGAGGATTTAAGTATTTCCCACCAATTGCATAAGTTCTAGGTACGGTTTACTTAACAAAAACCATTATTTTAATATTAAAAATCAGTACTTGCTTATTAAGAAAAATTTAGAAAAATACAGAAAAATGTGAAAAAGCATAAAAATCACCCTTAATCTCCCTTTTAAATAGAACCACTGTTAGCATTTTAATATATTTACTTTTAATCTCTTTTCTATACAGTTTTTTTTTCTTTTTCTTCTTTAATTATACTTTAAGTTCCAGGGTACAAGTGCACAACGTGCAGGTTTGTTACACAGGTATACATGTGCCATGTTGGTTTGCTGCACCCATCAACTCATCATTTACATTAGGTTATCTCTCCTAATGCTATCCCTCCCCCAGCACTGCACTCCTCAAAAGGCCCTGGTGTGTGATGTTCCCCTTCCTGTGTCCAAGTGTTCTCATTGTTCAATTCCCACCTATGAGTGAGAACGTGCAGTGTTTGGTTTTCTGTCTTTGTGATAGTTTGCTGAGAATGATGGTTTCCAGCTTCATTCATGTCCCTGCAAAGGCCATGAACTCATCCTTTTTTATGGCTGCATAGTATTCCATGGTGTATATGTGCTACATTTTCTTTATCCAGTCTATCCTTGATGGACATTTGGGTTTGTTCCAAGTCTTTGCTATTGTGAATAGTGCCACAATAAACATACGTGTGCATGTGTTTTTACAGTAGCATGATATATAATCCTTTGGATATATAACCAGTAATGGGACTGCTGGGTCAAATAGTATTTCTAGTTCTAGATCCTTGAAGAATTGCCACACTGTCTTCCACAATGGTTGAACTAATTTGCACTCCCACCAACAGTGTAAAAGCATTCCTATTTCTCCACATCCTCTCCAGCATCTGTTGTTTCCTGACTTTTTAATGATTGCCATTCTAATTGGTGTGAGATGGTATCTCATTGTGGTTTTGATTTGCATTTCTCTGATGACTGGTGATAATGCACATTCTTTCATGTGTCTGTTGGCTGCAGAAATGTCTTCTTTTGAGAAGTGTCTATTCATATATTTGCTCACTTTTTGATGGGGTTGTTTTTTTCTGGTAAATTGGTTTAAGTTCTTTGTAGATTCTGGACATTAGCCCTTTGTCAGATGGGTAGATTACAAGAATTTTCTCCCATCCTGTAGGTTGCCTGTTCACTCTAATGGTAGTTTCTTTTGCTGTGCAGGAGCTCTTTAGTTTAATTAGATCCCATTTGTGTATTTTGGCTTTCATTGTCATTGCTTTTGGTGTTTTAGTCATGAAGTCTTCGCCCATGCCTATGTCCTGAATGGTATTACGTGGGTTTTCTTCTAGGGTTTTTATGGTTTTAAGTCTAACATTTAAGTCTTTAATCCATCTTGAATTAATTTTTGTATAAGGTGTGAGGAAGGGATCCAGTTTCCGCTTTCTAATATGGCTAGCCAGTTTTCCCAGCACCATTTATTAAATAGGGAATCCTTTCCCCATTTCTTGTTTTTGTCAGGTTTGTCAAAGATCAGATGGTTGTAGATGTGTGGTGTTATTTCTGAGGCCTCTGTTCTGTTCCATTGGTCTATAAATCTGTGTTGGTACCAGTACCATGCTGTTTTGGTTACTGTAGCCTTGTAGTATAGTTTGAAGTTAGGTAGCGTGATGCCTCCACTTTTGTTCTTTTTGCTTAGGATTGTCTTGGCAATGCAGGCTCTTTTTTTGGTTCCATATGAACTTTAAAGTAGTTTTTTCCAATTCTCTGAAGAAGGTCATTGGTAGCTTGATGGGGATGGCATTGAATCTATAAATTACCTAGGGCAGCATAGCCATTTTCACTGTATTGATTCTTCCTATTCATGAGCATGGAATGTTCTTCCATTTGTTTGTGTCCTCTTTTATTTCACTGAGCAGTGGTTTGTAGTTCTCCTTGAAGAGGTCCTTCACATCCCTTGTAAGTTGGATTCCTAGGCATTTTATTCTCTTTGTAGGAATTGTGAATGGGAGTTCACTCATGATTTGGCTCTTTGTTTGTGTGTTTTGGTATATGGGAATGCTTGTGATTTTTGCACATTGATTTTGTATCCTGAGACTTTGCTGAAGTTGTTTACCAGCTTAAGGAGATTTTGGGCTGACATGACAGGATTTTCTAAATATACAATCATGTCATCTGCAAACAGGGACAATTTGACTTCCTCTTTTCCTAATTGAATACTCTTTATTTCTTTCTCTTGCCTAGTTGCCCTGGCCAGAACTTCCAACGCTATGTTGAATATGAGTGATGAGAGAGGGCATCCTTGTCTTTGCCAGTTTGCAAAGGGAATGCTTCCAGTTTTTGCCCATTCAGTATGATATTGATATTGGCTGTGGCTTTGTCATAAATAGCTCTTGTTATTTTGAGATACATTCAAGTTTATTGAGATACGTTCTAGTTTATTGAGAGTTTTTAGCATGAAGCCCTGTTGAATTTTGTCGAAGGGCTTTTCTGCATCTATTGAGATAATCATGTGGCTTTTGTCGTTGGTTCTGTATATATGACGGATTACGTTTAGTGATTTGAGTATGTTGAACCAGTCTTGCATCCCAGGGATGAAGCCAACTTGATCATTGTGGATAAGCTTTTTGATGTGCTGCTGGATTCAGTTTGCCAATATTTTATTGAGGATTTTCGCATCTGTGTTCATCAGGGATATTGGTCTAAAATTCTCTTTTCTTGTTGTGTCTCTGCCAGGCTTTGGTATCAGGATGACGCTGGCCTCATAAAGTTAGGGAGGATTCCCACTTTTTCTATGGATTGGAATAGTTTCAGAAGGAATGCTGTCAGCTCCTCTTTGTACCTCTGGTAGAATTCAGCTGTGAATCTGTCAGGTCCTGGACTTTTTTTGTTGGTAGGCTATTAATTATTGCCTCAATTTCAGAGCCTGTTACTGGTCTATTCAGAGATTCAACTTCTTCCTGGTTTAGTCTTGGAAGGGTGTATGTGTCCAGGAATTTATCCATTTCTTCTAGATTTTCTAGTTTATTTGCATAGACATGTTTATAGTATTCTCTGATGGTAGTTTGTATTTCTGTGGCATTGGTAGTGATATCCCCTTTATCATTTTTATTGCATCTATTTGATTCTTCTCTTTTTTCTTCTTTAGAAGTCTTGGTAGTTGTCTATCAATTTGGTTCATCTTTTCAAAAAAACCAGCTCCTGGATTCATTGATTTTTTGAAGGGTTTTTTTGTGTCTCTTATCTCCTTCAGTTCTGCTCTGATCTTAGTTATTTCTTGCCTTCTGCTAGTTTTTGAATGCGTTTGCTCTTGCTTCTCTAGTTCTTTTCATTGTGATGTTAGGGTGTCAATTTTAGATCTTTCCTGCTTTCTCTTGTGGGCATTTAGTACTATAAATTTCCCTCTGCACACTGCTTTAAATGTGTCCCAGAGATTGTGGTATGTTGTGTCTTTGTTCTCATTGGTTTCAAAGAACATCTTTATTTCTGCCTTCATTTTGTTACTTACCCAGTAGTCATTCAGGAGCAGGTTGTTTGGTTTCCATATAGTTGTGTGGTTTTGAGTGAGTTTCTTAATCCTGAGTTCTAATTTGATTGCACTGTGGTCTGAGAGACTGTTTGTCATGATTTCTGTTCTTTTGCATTGCTGAGGAGTGTTTTACTTCCAATTATGTGGTCAATTTTAGAATAAGTGTGATGAGGTGCTGAGAGGAATGTATATTCTGTTGATTTGGGGTGGAGAATTCTGTAGATGTCTATTAGGTCTGCTTGGTGCAGAGATGAGTTCAAGTCCTGGATGTCCTTGTTAACCTTCTGTCTCAATCTGTCTAATATTGACAGTGGGGTGTTAAAGTCTCCCATTATTATTGTATGGGAGTCTAAGTCTCGCTGTAGGTCTCTAAGGACTTGTTTTATGAATCTGGGTGCTCCTGTATTGGGTGTGTATATATTGATAGTTAGCTCTTCTCATTGAATTGATCCCTTTACCATTTTGTAATGGCCTTCTTTGTCTCTTTTGATCTTTGTAGGTTTAAAGTCTATTTTATCAGAGACTAAGATTGCAACCCCTGGTTTTTTATTTTGTTTTTGTTGTTGTTGTTGTTGTTGTTTTGTTTTGTTTTCCATTTGCTTGGTAGATCTTCCTTCATCCCTTTATTTTGAGCATTTGTGTGTCTCTGCACGTGAGATGGGTCTCCTGAATACAGCACACTGGTGGGTCTTGACTATTTATCCAATTTGCCAGTCTGTGTCTTTTAATTGGGGACATTTAGCCCATTTACATTTAAGGTTAATATTGTTTTGTGTGAATTTGATCCTCTCATTATGATGTTAGCTGGTTATTTTGCCTGTTAATTGATGCAGTTTCTTCATAGCATCGATAGTCTTTACAATTTGGCATGTTTTTGCAGTGGCTGGTACTGGTTATTTCTTTCCATGTTTAGTGCTTCCTTCTGGAGCTCTTGTAAGGGAGGCCTGGTGGTGACAAAATCTCTCAGCATTTGCTTGTCTGTAAAGGATTTTATTTCTCCTTCACTTATGAAGCTTAGTTTGGCTGGATATGAAATTCTGGGTTGAAAATTCTTTTCTTTAAGAATGTTGAATATTGGCCCCCACTCTCTTCTGGCTTGTAGGGTTTCTACCGAGAGATCCACTGTTCATCTGATGGGCTTCTCTTTGTGGGTAACCTAACCTTTCTCTCTGGCTGCCCTTAACATTCTTTCCTTCATTTCTACCTTGGGGAATCTGACAATTATGCGTCTTGGGGTTGCTCTTCTAGAGGAATATCTTTGTGGTGTTCTCTGTATTTCCTGAATTTGAATGTTGGCCTACCTTGCTAGGTTGGGGAGGTTCTCCTGGATAATATCCAGAAGAGTGTTTTCCAACTTGGTTCCATTCTCCCCATCACTTTCAGGTACCCCTGTCAAACGTAGATTTGGTCTTTTCACATATTTCTTGGAGGCTTTTTTCATTTCTTTTTACTCTTTTTTCTCTAACCTTGTGTTCTTGCTTCATTTCATTCATTTGATCTTCAATCACTGATACTCTTTCTTCCACTTGATTGAATCAGGTACTGAAGCTTGTGCATGCATCACAAAGTTCTCGTGGCATGGTTTTCAGCTCCATCAGGTCATTTAAGGTCTTCTCTACACTGTTTATTCTAGTTAGCCATTCGTCTAACCTTTTTTCAAGGTTTTTAGCTTCCTTGCAATGGGTTTGAACATGCTCCTTTAGCTTGGAGTGGTTTGTTATTACCGACCTTGTGAAGCCTACTTCTGTCAACTCATCACAGTCATTCTCCATCCAGCTTTGTTCCTTTGCTGGCAAGGAGCTGTGATCCTTTGGAGGAGAAGAGGCACTCTGGTTTTTAGAATTTTCAGCTTTTCTGCTGTGTTTCTCCCCATCTTTGTGGTTTTATCTACCTTTGGTCTTTGATGTTGGTGACCTACAGATGGGGTTTTGGTGTAGATGTCCTTTTTGTTGATGTTGATGCTATTCCTTTCTGTTTGTTAATTTTCCTTTTAACAGTCAGGTCCCTCAGCTGCAGTTCTGTTGGAGTTTGCTGGAGGTCCACTCCAGACCCTGTTTGCCTGGGTATCACCAGCAGAGGCTGCACAACAGCAAAGATTGCAGAACAGCAAATATTGTTGCCTCATCCTTCCTCTGGAAGCTTCATCCCAGAGGGGCACCCACCTATATGAGGTGTCTGTTGGCCCCTACTGGGAAGTGTCTCCCCGTTAGGCTACATGGGAATCAGGGACCCACTTGAGGAGGCCGTCTGTCCATTCTCAGAGCTCAACAGCTGTACTCAACCACTGGTCTCTTCAGAGCTGTCACACAGGGACAATTAACTCTGCAGAAGCTGTCTGCTGCCTTTTGTTCAGCTATGCCCTGCCCACAGAGGTGAAGTCTATAGAGGCAGTAGGCTGTGCTGAGCTGTGGTGGACTCTGCCCAGTTCAAGCTTCCCGGTGGCGTTGTTTACCTACCCAAGCCTCAGTAATGGCGGATGCCCCTCCCTCAGCCAGGCTGCTGCCTTGCAGTTTGATCTCAGACTGCTGCATTAGCAGTGAGCAAGGCTCCGTGGGTGTGGGACCCACTGAGTCAGGCACAGGAGAGAATCTTCTTGTCTGCTGGTTGCTAAGACCTTGGGAAAACTGCAGTATTCAGGTGAGAGTGCCCGTTTTTCCAGGTACAGTCTGTCCCAGCTTCCCTTGGCTAGGAAAGGGAAATCCCCCGACTTCTTGTGCTTCCCAGGTGAGGCAACGCTCCACCCCATTTCGGCTTGCCCTCCATGGGCTGTACCCACTGTCCAACCAGTCCGAATAAGCTGAACCAGGTACCTTAGTGGGAAATGCAGAAATCACCTGTCTTCTGCATCGGTCATGCTGGGAGCTACAGACCGGAGCTGTTCCTATTCAGCCATCTTGGAACGGATCTCTTCTCTACAGTTTTATAATATAAATTCTATGTCACAGAAGATAAAATCTGTTATACCTTTTGCTACTTAATTTGTATCATAAACATGTTTCCATATTATTTTCTTATTTTTTCATATGAGGCAGGAGAATCACTTGAATCTGGGAGGCAGAGGTTGCAGTGAGCCAAGATTGCACCACTGCACTCCAGCCTGGTGACAGGGCAAGACTCTGTATCCCAAAAAAAAAAAAGAAAAAATGAATAGTGAAGTGGTAGGATCAGAAGATTTTTTTAAAAATCTACCTTTCTACTAAGAAGAAGTATCTCCTCTCCCTTTTAAAAATGACTATATAACTTTTCATATTGTGGCATTTCTACTGTTGAACATTTAAGTTGTTTTCAATTTTTTTCCCAGTATGAATAATATTTTGGGGAGTATCTTTAAATAAATATCTTTCTTTAAAATTATTTTCTGAAGAGAAATAATTGGGTAGAAAGGAATGGATTTTTTTTCATTTATTTTATTCTTGCTTATCAAAGTAAGATGAACTTATCACAAACAAGTAAAATATGATTAAACTGGGAAAGAAGAAACAAACACTCAAAATCCTCCACCCAGTTGCCAGAGGCAACTGATATTAGCGTTTTGCCACAACTTCTTTGGATATATGGAGCTACAGTATTTTCTTTCTTAGGAGGTTTCAAAGATATAAATATTTTTTAAGGCTTTTGATAATACTGCCAAAATTGCTTTCAATTTATCAATTTGTTCTTCTTCTTGAAGTGTATTTGTGACTATTCTGGAACCATCAACATCTGAAAATTTTCGCATGAGCATGATTGTTTCAAAACTTCCCATGATTTTAGGTTGGCTCACTGAAAATCTGTCTGTGAACATGGGAAATGGCATAAAAAATATTGAACAAAATGTTACTTGGAAAACTCATCTCCAGCTTTGTTTTTGTTGTTGTTACTGGCGTTCATTTTGGGGCAACTGAAAATGTTTACTTGACAAGTAATTGTGGAAGTCAGCTCACTGGTTTTTCTAGATGAAGATAGGCTATTGGTTATTTATTAATATTTGTTTCCTGGGAGAGATAGAAAAAAATAATCTTCTAGTTAGGAGTTCCCAATCTTTTTCATGGCATGGCATAGATAGAAAATAATAATTGTTGCATGCCTTGGTCTCAGCTACTCAGGAGACTGAGGAGGGAGGATTGCTTGAGCCCAGGAGGCAGAGGTTGCAGTAAGCTAAGATTGCACCACTTCACTCCAACCGGGGTGACAAAGCAAGACCATGTCTCCAAAAAAAAAAAAAAAAAAAAAGGAAAATAATAATTGTTACATTTATATATGTGTGTGTGTATATGTATATATATATATATACACACACACAATTTTTTTATATACATATACACACACAATTTTTTAAGAGACAGAGTTTCACTCTGTTATCCAGGCTGGAGTATAGTGGCATAATTGTAGTTCACTTTAGCCTCAAATTCATGGGCTCAAGCAATCCTCTTGCCTCAGCCTCCTGAGTAGCTGGGACTACAGACATGCACCACCATGCCCATATAATTTTTTAAAAACTTTTTGTAGAGACAAAGTCTCATTTTGCTGCCCAGGCTGGTCTCAAACTCTTGGGCTCAAGCAATCCTTCCACCCCAGTCTCCTGAGTAGCTGGGGTTACAGATGCGAGCCACCATGCCCAGCTTGATATTGTTCTATATGGTGAAGTAAATGAATAAGGCTAATGTAGTCCTGGGGCCCACCTGGCTGCCATGAGGGCTGAGAGATCAAGGTCTCAGTCTCCTGTAATTCATTGATGGTATGTCCCAGACAACTCTGCATCCTGGGGGAGTTATAATGTTACGAAAAGTGTATCTTTCTTTTGCTTTAAACATTGTTTCCCTAGTTCTTCTCTCCCACCTATTTCTTGTACCAGTTACACAGGGAGTTTACAACTGTGACACCTTTCCTTAGTAGAAAGGTAGATTTAAAAAAAAAAAAAAGTCTTCTGATCCTACCTCTTCACTATCTTTTTTTTTTTTTTGATGGTGTCTCGCTCTGTTGCCAGGCTGCAGTGCAGTGGTGCAATGTTGGCTCACTGCAACCTCTGCCTCCCGGGTTCAAGTGATTCTCCTGCCTCAGCCTCCCAAGTAGCTGGGACTATAGGTGCCCGCCACCATGCCTGGCTAATTTTTGTATTTTTAGTAGAGACAGGGTTTTACCATGTTGGCCAGCATGGTCTCGATCTCTTGACCTAGTGATCCACCTGCCTCAGCCTCCCAAAGTGCTGGGATTACAGGCGTGAGCCACTGCGCCCAGCCCCCTTTTCAATATTCTACACAAAATATGCTCAATTCCTTTTTAAAAAGCTTTGTGTATTTGGTTTCTCTCACCTGAAGTCATTCATTCAACAATTACTGAGTTCTATTATGTACTGGGCACTTTGATAAACACTGGAAATATATAGATGGTAAGGACAGCTTCTGACTGCAAGGTGTTCACAGTTAAATGGTGGGAAAAATAGGAAGGGCAAGGGAAAGTGAGAAGCACCTGAATGGCGGTAGGTCCGAAAGTCCAATGGCATTCTCCCTGGGGCAGGTGGGAAGGCTGCCCAGAAGCAGCGACATTTGAGGTATGACTTGAAGGAGGAATGGAAGTTTGACACTCTAAATCAGGAAACAGAGTACTGGATAAGAGACAGAAACTTGTGGGTTTGAGAAATGGGTAAGCTTCTTGTTGGTGTAACTGGAACATCAATCCCAGGCAGCCCCTGGAAGAGTGACAGAGGGCAAGGCTGGAAAGGAAGGAAGGTGAGGCTGGTTTTTGAGGGGCTTTGCCTGTCACATGGAACAGTTAAGATTTATGCCCTGAACCACTGGAAAAGATTTTTCAGCAGGAGACTGACACCTGCAGACTTGTTGTTTTGGACTATCGCTCTCACATCAATATGGAGAATGGAATTGGTGGTGAGTAGGGAAGTCCTTGGGAGACAGCTGCAACTTTAAAAACAGAAGTGATGAGGGTTTGACGTAGGGCCAGGGTGACAGGGGTGGATGAAAGAAGGCAGTGGTGATAGAATCCATGTGAATGGGCTGGGCGTAGTGGCTCAGGCCTGTAATCCCAGCACTTTGGGAGGCTGAGGCGGGTGGATCACGAGGTTAAGAGAATGAGACCGTCCTGGCCAACATGGTGAAACCTCATCTCTACAAAAAATACAAAAATTAGCTGGGTATGGTGGCGCATGCCTGTAGTCCCAGCTACTCGGGAGGTTGAGGCAGGAGAATTGTTTGAACTCAGGAGGTGGAGGTTGCAGTGAGCCGAGATCGCGCCACTGCACTCCAGCCTGGCAACAGAGCGAGACACTGTCTAAAAAAAAAAAAAAAAAAAAAAAAGAATCCATGCGAATGGCTGTAGGGGAACAGGAGGAGGGGTCAATTTGGGCAACTCAGTGAATGGTGATGCTGGTAGCAAAGACAGGGAGAAAGGCTTTACTCCACTTTCAGCTCCTCACATCCAACCTACCCTTTTCCACCCAGCCCAAGGACACTTTTCTTTACAAACCTTCTTCCATCCTTATTTCCGTAGAGACCACTTCTTCCCAGAGTGGCTATTCTGGGATTCAGCTGTGGGCAATTTGCTCTCTAAGCATGAGGTTATTATTTCACCTGTATTAGGTCTGTTCCCTGCATGGGATTGTAGGACTGTTCTCAGGCCCAGGTCACATGCTTCTGTGCTATTCACCCCAGCCACTATATCAGTGTCGGGCATTTATGAAGTCCAACAGGCAGTGGGGACTTGTGCTGTGCTTTCAAATGAAATCTTAAATATAAAATACATACCAAGTAGAGCTGCTCTGGTTAGTGTAGGGGGAGAAGGCCCAGAATCCAGGACCCTCGGCCTTCTCCTGTTTTTAGCAGCAGCCCCCAAGAACCTCCACTGTACCTAAGACCTCATTTCCTCTTCTAGGACAGAACTGGAAAACTTCTGGTTACGTGGACTGATCATGGGTTTTGAAGTCAGATAGATCTGGGTTCAAATCCTTGCTCTGTCACTTACTTAGGTGTAATAGAGCAGACAAATGATGAAGACAAATGACAAGTGGCTCTAAGCCTCATTTTCCCCTCTGTAAAAAAGATAACATTTTCTTTGTAGGGTTATTGTCAGGATGAAGTAAAATAATGCATGTAACAATCTCTGGCACTTATGAAATGCTCACTAGATTTTAATTGTCATTGCTAACAGTAAGAAGACACTTGTTAACTAATTGAGTGTCTGATCCTTATTGAATTGGTACATGTCCAGTCTAAATAAACTTCTTCATCCTCAGGTTAAGAAAAGCTAGGGTTGGGGTGAAGTCATGGTGAGCTTGGGATTATGAGAAGAATCAATCTTGTCTTACATTCCATCCACTCCATCAAACCAGAATCGCCTGCCTTTTCATGAAGGTCTATCAATATTTAATGTATGGGTGTCAGTTGCTGTAAACTGACCATACCCCAGCAACAACTTGAATTAATTATATGCAGGAGGAGAGAAAATAAAATGCCTTTTTCTCAGAGGCCCAAGTTTCACCGGCTACACGGAAGGCTGGAAACCACAGGGTGAACTTTCTGCAGATGGAGGACCCCGAAAAGAAAGTGAATCAGAAGAGTGATGGCAAACCCCGGAAAGTACGATTTAAAATCTCCTCCTCCTACAGCGGTCGAGTACTGAAGCAGGTCTTTGAGGATGGGCAGGAATTAGAGTCACCAAAGGAGGAATACCCTCACAGTTTTCTGCAAGAGTCTCTTGAACCAATGGATGGTGTTTATGGGACTGGGGAAGCCCCCAGGCCCAGGGAAGCCCCCAGGCCCCAGCTGTACTCCCCTAAGCTGACTGCTCAGAGGATCAGTGTGTTTAGAGAGGGTAATGCCTACACCTTGGCAGGTGGCCAGCCTCTGTTCAACGATTACAAGGCGAATGACCATAAGGTTGGTATTGTGCATGGCACATAGGCTTTAAGGGTAGGGCTTCCTAAAATGTGTTTAGAGAAATGCCTAAATGGTTCAGATTTGTGTCTTGCTCACCCTCTGGTACCAACGAGAGCAATTGGTGCACCAAATGGGAAGCTGTTATTAGACGAATATTTCCGGGGTAAAAATAACATGCTTGTTGACTACTAATTGGAAAGTGCAATGAGCATATATAGTATTCAAATTCCATCCAAGGTAATACATTGTAATTGGGTCTTTGACTGAGTTTTCCTAGAATGTAAATTAAATAGAGGTGCAGTGGTTTTCAGGTTGTCAGACTGCGGTTTTAGACAATTATGCAGTCTTTTTGTTTCCTGAAAGAGCTGAGTATTTGAAAGTGCTCATTTTACTCCAGCCAATTATTCAGCTTGCAGTTTATCCATGTCTTGTTTTTTACCCCCATTGCCTTCCTCCTACTGCCTACTTTGTCTCTTTATTTTTCCTTTCCGTTGCTCGTTAGCATAAGCTCTGGGTAGTTGGAGTCCTGGGAAGGGATGGTGAAACGCAAATCAGCCAGAGGACATGTTATGTGGGGAAGAAGTTTGAGCTAATGGTTCAATTGAAACATGTGTTTAATCTATGAATTTCAATTACTTTCCAGTACCACGGATAATCAAAAGTCCATACATGATTTTCTTTTAAGGTAGAACCTGGAAAACATTCACTGATATCCAAAAATTCATAGGAGATGTATATATGCTGTCAGTGGGACCATTAATGCCTTTTTAAAAAAGATAAAATACAATTATGTAATGTATCCATGGTATTAATGAATAGCACACCAGGATGTGTTCTCATCTTTAAAGTGTGAGAGCCAGATAATTACTCTTGAATTATTTTTATTGTTAGTTTCCTAAGGGAATAGATAATGCATCTATTGCAGATAAATGTATTACTGGCTTTACTGGCATTGGTAATTATAGGCATGTTCACAATTACCAAAGATAACAGTAGGCTTGTTTTTGATATTAAAGGGGGCTGAAATGAATGACCTCTTATCTTAATGGGGTGACTTACGCGTTACAAAGTGTCGTCACATGCTATCTCTGTCTGTATCAATGGCATTGGGTCTTCACCATAACCTTGGGGAGAAAAGCCAAAGTATGGTCATTCCCATTTTGCAGATGAGAAAAATTGAGGGCCAAGTTGTTAAGGGATCCATCTGATACTACAGAGTCAGAATAAGAATCCAGATCTTCTGATTCCACAAATGTTTTTCTTTAGGGCATGTTCCTTTTTTTAGAGAACCATATTATTACATGATAATAATAGCTACCATTTGTTGAGTGCTTATTAGGTCCTAGATACTTGGCTAGTCTTGTACTTACACTATTTCTTTTGAACTATGTCTTACTTGTAGATTTAGAATTCACAAAGTCACAGTTCATTCAAACCTTATACAAGGCCAAGTAGATACATTTTGGGTTGCTTGATCTTTATAAGTCATGTGCTAAATTTAGCATTGATGTAAATGTATAATTTTTTTTCTTTTTTAGAGACAGGGTCTCACTGTGTCACCCTGGTTGGAGTGCAGTGGTATGATCATAACTCACAGCAATCTCAAACTCCTGGGCTCAAGGGATCCTCCTGCCTCAGCCTCCCTGGTAGCTAGGACTATAGAATTTATAAATCTAGGTAAATGAGTCTCCACGGCAGCATGGCTCCGTTGGTTAAAACACAGTACTCTATGAGTTTTAGAGGCCACGTTGAAGGTCCAATTCCTGCTTGGCCCCGTTATCTCTGTTTTCTTTCTTTCCTGATCAAGTTCCCCATCCCAATCATAGCCAGCTTCTGAGCATGAGAGTGGCCAGGATGGATTCATGCAGCTCCACACCCTGGAACCATTTGTCAATGTGGTATTTATGAAAAAGAAGAAAATGAGAGCTAATGTCATGACTTTTCAATAACGAATCCAAGTGTAAAACACCTCCTAGTAAATAGTGACTATGAGACTACATTGGGTAGCAATTAAGTGCAATAATTGAAAGCAAGGGCTCTGAACTCAAACAGATATATGTACACCATTGTTCATAGCAGCATTATTCTCAATTGCCTAAAGGTGGAAAGAACCCAAATGTCTATAGATTGATGAATGGAGAAACAAGATGTGGTTTGTACATACAACACAATATTATTCAGCCTTGAAAAGGAAGGACATTTTGACACATGCACAACGTGGATGACCCTTGAAGACGTTATACTAAATGAAATAAGCCAGTCACAAAAACACAAATACTGTATGATTGCACTTATTTGAGGTACCTAGAGTAGTCAAAATCATAGAGACAGCAAGCAGAATGGTGGTTGGCAGGGGCTGGGGGCAGGGGAGAAGAAGAGTCATTGTTTAATGGATACAGAGTTTCAATTTGGGAAGAAGAAAACCTTCTGGAGATGAATGGTGGTGATGGCTGCACAGTAATGTGAATGCACTTAATGCCACTGAATTATACACTTAGAAAGGGTTAAAATGGTAAATTCTATGTTATGTACAGATTACCATGATGATAAATATATATATATATAAAACAAGGGCTTTGATGCCAGTCAAACCTGAGCTTGATGTTCAGTCCTACCCATTTACTGCCTAAGCTTGAACAAGCTAGTTAACCCTGTTGACCTTCGGCATCATTGTGATATGAGGGTAATCAAAGGACTTGCTTAAGAGAGTTGTTGTGATGATTTTAAAAGATAATACATAAGAAGCTCTTAGCATTGTGCCTGGCACATTTTATGCACTTAGCAAATGTTACCCACCATTGTAATAACGAGCAGGTTCTTATCAAAGAAATGTTGAGTCTTAAATTTTGTGTGATGGGTAGAGGAAAAGGTTATAAATAATTAAAATATTTTAAGCAATTAAAACTGAAGTTTATAAGGTTCAAAGAAAATGGAAGGGAAAAGGAAGGGAGGTAACATTTACTGAACACCTACTTTAAACATATTGCATAATTTCATCTTCACAAGATGTCTATGAGAGTTTTACAGATTGGAAAAACAGTAGTTCATAAGGGTTAACTAACTTGCAAATCTCACACAGTTGCCAAATAACATTTTAATACAATTTAAACTCAGGTCTGTCTATCTCCAAAGCCACTGAATTTCTAGTACCCAATAAGGCATTTCTGCATTTAAAAACAGAACAGTGGAAAGATGTAATAGTGCCTGATCAATAATCTCTAGGCATGTTGCCACAGACAAAAGAGTATTTACAAGTGCTCAATCACACAGGTTGCCATTCTGTGCACTAGGAGGAAATGAAAAATTCTTGGCTCTGTCCTGGCCCTCTATCATGTAGGAGTGGGTGTTCCTCATTGACATTTGATGTAACCACATAATGTGAACTTTCATTACACCCAGAGAGTTTCCTTAGACACAAGGAAGAATTTGCCTATCAGGGTAACTAAAACTTTTACACCTTAAAAGTGATTCGAGACCCTCCATCTTTGGGGTACATCAAAAAATAAACTTGCTCTCTTGGGTGTCTCACTGAGCAGCTCAGAAACAGGGGTTTGGAGTAGGTGATCTCAGATTCTCTTAGCATATTGAGAGTTTTGTCTTGAAAAAAAGAAATCAGCTCTAGAAATGAAAAGCTTCCTAGTAACTGAACCTCATTGGCTATTACTAGAAGTAGAAATGGAACCTTCCAAAAGTACCACCATCCTTATCTTCTGATATTCAGAAACTGATAGTCCAGAGTGTGAAATAAGAATCCAGCCTGCATAAAACAATAGGAAATGGAAGCTGCTACACGATCCCTTGAAGAAAGGGAGAGAAAATAGGACCAGATAGGAAGCTTGTGGCTTAATAAATAATTATTGCAAACTCCATGGGTGTTTCAAGAAAGAGAGCCTGAATATTGAAGTCTTGCTCAAGCCAGGTTATGGCTGAATATACAAGGGCCTTAAATACAAGACTGCTTAACTGTAGCATATAAATAGATTTGGTTTATACAGTCTTACAAGCAGGGCAGAATATTTCATGCTGAGGTATTTAGTTGTGTAGTATGATTGTGCATGCACTACAGAAGAATAATTTTAAATAACAACAATGGCAACAATACTCACAATCTGCATAGTATCTCCAGCTTTTGTGAACACTGTTTTACAGGTTTTTCATGGCACCTCCCACCCCCAGAAGTTGACACAGGAACCTTGCTCAATCAGCAGAGAAGCCAATAGAGTGTTGGAGAAGGTACTGAGACTTGGGTTCCTAAGTATGAACTCTTACATCGCTAGGTTTAGGGATGTTAGAGGCTCCCTGAGGGGAGGCTGGGATAATTGGAGGGCACTCAAGAGTCTCAGGACAACACATGTTTACCACTCATTTCTGTATTTTAATTACTAGCTTGTCTGTGGCGATGCTGGATGTCAGTCCCTTTGCAAATGAGCAAACTAAAGTTGAGAGGTTACATGACTTTCCTGTATGTCACAATCACACTACACAACTAGATACCTCAGCATGAAATATTCTGCTCTGCTTACAGAACTGTATAAACCAAATCTGTTTAGATGCTGCTGTCAGGCAGTCTTTTATTTAAAGTAATTTCTAAACAGTTACCCTCCAGTCCTCTTTTCTGCACTGTGGTATTGTCCAGGTTTATTCCTGAGCAAATGATTAAGTAACACATGAAAAATCCATGCAAGAGAACAAAAGCTATTAATAATGATGCTTTAGAAGTCTATTTATTGGCACAGACGATTTTCATATTATATAGGTAATGAAAAAATAGGTTGCAACAGAGTATATATTATGATCCTATTTTTTTTGGGGGGGAATACTTTTAAATAGTGTGATATAGGTGGTAAAAATATGGGCTTTAGGATGACAGATTGGGTTTCAATTCTAGTCACAGTGCCCGAGTAACTCTGTCACCTTGGTGAGGCACTTAACCCCACTGAGGCTCAGTCTCCTCACCTTAAAATGTGGAAACCATAGCATCTGCCTCATAGGGATGTTTGGGGAGAAACCGAGGCAATGTTGGTAAAATGCCTAGCATGATGCCTGAGACACAAATAGTGCCAATAAATGGTATCTACTAATATTATTATTTATGCTGATAAAAAATTGGAGAGATATTTATATAAAACAAAAAAGTATCCCTCTGTATTTATTAAACACTCATTGTACCTAGTCCTGCATTGGCTGTTGGGGTATGCAGTACAAATAGAAGCTGTAGCCCCTGCCCTCCAGACTCTCATACTGAGTAGTTCAGCTTTGATTGGTCACCAGCAACAGGAAGAAGGAAGCTGGCTTTCATGGCTTTTAGAGAGAGCAAACAGACCAGGGAATGAACTGTGACTTTGGGGTCTGATGGGATCAAAAATGCTGGGTGGTGGAAGTTCCTTCTCTGCTGTTTCCTGGTGTGTTGGACAGGTTCTGCAGCCCTCTACTTGGTGATTGGTGGTAAAGTTTCCATGCTCATTCTCCATTTCTCTAGCCCCTACCTATTATAGATTTTGGAAAGATAATCATCTACACTAATAACCTGAAAATCATTCGAACCCCAATGGACAAGAGAGACTTTGTGAGGAAAATTCTCCAGAAGGAAGAAGAGGCTGAAGAAGAGTCTCTGATGAACAAAGAAGAAAGCTATGGAGGCAGGGACCAGCAAGATAGACCTTTGGTGGAGGCAGAAAGCACATTCCCCCATAACCGGTATACACAGGTGCGTTGGGGAGCTTGACTGTCCTACTCGGAGTTGGCCCTACAGCAATGGTCTCCAAGCTGGCTTGATTGTGCACTGCTTAAGTAAAACCTTTTGAATATGAATACTTAAGATATCTAAATTTGAAGATATGAGGAATTTTAACATTTGCTATATTTTAATGGTACATTGTTAGCAATAGCAGTTATAAGTCCATATTTCAGATACTCTAAATTTTTAATTTTTTGGCTGACTTCTTTTTAGATTTGATTAAATATTTATTGTTTTTGCTGTACAATGTAGTTTATGAACAGCTGGTTCTAGAGGTGGAAAAAAGTCAGCCCTATTTTCTTTTTTCTTTCTTTCTTTTTTTTTTTCTTTGAGAAGGAGTTTCGCTCTTTTTGCCCAGGCTGGATTGCAATGGCATGATCTTGACTTACTGCAACCTCTGTCTCCTGGATTCAAGTGATTCTCCTGCCTCAGCCTACCAAGAAGCTGGGATTTCAGGCATCCACCACCATGCCTGTCTAATTTTTCTTGTATTTTTAGTAGAGACAGGGTTTCACCATGTTGGCCAGGCTGGTCTTGAACTCCTGTCTTCAAGTGATCCGCCTGCCTCGGCCCCCCAAAGTGCTGGGATTACAAGCATGAGCCACCACACCTGGCCTGGCCCTATCTTTTCTTATAGATTCACTTGTTCTTCTGTTATTGGTGTTATCCTTGATCCATAGTCTCCTGGAAGACATCATGTAAAATCATGATTCCATTTGGCAGATTAGTTTAGTTAAAACTAAGGAGTATCCTTTGTAAATCCACTAGACCAGGCACAAGTAAACTGCAATATGTTGCAATGTGCTGAAAGTGAACAAATGAGCTGGACGCCACTGTCAGCAACATTTGAACGTCACTCTTACTCTAGGGTCCCTTGAGTACCACACTTGTCTAGTGACGGCCTAACCTAATATGGCTGTTGGTGTCCACCAGTTTATTAAAAGTTAGTATAAAAATTCTTTTAAAAATGTGAATAAAGCTTAATATCTGCCTAATTGTAGATAAAAAGCAAATATAAATAGTTCCAATGTTTTCCTCTCATACCCCTTAGAAGTGTGTACACACCACCCTGGAAACCATTGCTCAGACATGCTCACACTGGGGGAGGAGGGCTGATAGTCATTAATTCACAGTGTGAGGTTGGGGGTGGAGGAAGCAATTTTGATGAATTTAAGCCAAAAGATTAAAAGCTTGGGTAGCTGGATAAATGAATTTTCTCTCTCTTAGATTCCATCTCTTGGGACTTGATGTTTTCTGTGGGATTCACTTTAATCTCCTGGGATTGCTATGGAAAAATGGGTCAGGGGCTTTCTGGAACTTGAGTGATGTCTCCACTCTGGGAGGGTTCAGATGATGAGAACAAGAAGGTCATGACTGGGCTTTGAGTGATGGCCTTAGACAAGAGGCACCAAAGGCTCCTTCTTATCTCATTTCTCCCATATCATGAGTCTATCTACCTCTCCACAATTTCTCTAAAATCTACTTTTTTCTTTCTTCCTTTCTACCTCTCCTTCCCTTCCCCTAGAGCATAAGCAACTGGGACTCTAGCAAAAGGTTCTGAAAGCTCTGCTCACATCCACTCACGTACTTTCCAACCTGCCCCCACACTCAAAAATATATTTTTAAATGTAATCTGATTAGGTCATCCCCTTTGTCACTGTATTAGTCCGTTTTCACATTGCTATAAAGATGGTACTTGAGACTGAGTAATATATAAACAAAGGAGGTTTCATTGACTCACAGTTCCAGATGGCTGGGAGGCCTCAGGAAACTTACAATCTTGCTGGAAGGTGAAGGGGAAGCAAGGCATGGCTTACATGGAAGTAGGGGAGAGAAAGAGAGAGAGAGAGTGCTTGAGAAAGTACCATGCTTTAAAACCACCAGCTCTGGTGAGAACTCACTTATCACGAGAACAGCATGAGGGAAACCGCCCCCATGATCCAATCACCTTCCACCAGGTTCCCCCCTTGACACATGGAGATTACAATTCAAGATGAGATTTGGATAGGGACACAGAGCCAAACCATATCAGTCACCCCCTCTAAGCTTTCAGTGTCTTTTCATTGCTTGGGATAAAACCCCAAACTCCTTACTTGTCCTAGAAAGCTCTGTGTAGCCTGGCCTCTGTTGGCCCCTCCAGCATCATCTCTTACATATCTCTTCTCATGCTCTTGACCCCAGACACACTGCCCATCTCCCCATCTCCATCCCTCATGTATTATTTTCTCTTTGCTACCAGAGGCCAATCCCCTCTGCCTTGAATGTCCCCAGACTCCCTACCACCTTGCCTTCAGCTTCTGAGATCTCAGAAGAGGCATCACTTCCTCAGAGGGATCTTCCCTGGCTTCCATGAGGAAAAAATCCTATAGGATTGACCTGTCAGTGCACCTTACACCCCTCTTCACAGTTGCAATCTTACTTTAATTTGTGTGATTATTTGGTTGGTGTTTGCTCTTACCAATTAGGTCTCCATGAGGGCAGGCCTGGCCATGTTTACGCTGGGTGCAACATTGTAGTTCCAGTATCAGAAAAATACAGCCTGGCATATAACAGATAACCAGTGAATATTAGTTAAATGTTTGTGGAAAGAATACTGGAATTTGAGACCAAAGTGCCAGCTGGTAAGAAGTCTTTGGCCATTACCTTCGCTCATCTTCTATGCAGAACTATTAAGAACCTATCCTGGGCCGGGTGTGGTAGTTCAGGCCTGTAATCCCAGACAGAGGAGGGAGGATCCCTTGAGCCCAGGAGTTCGAGACTAGCCTGGGCAACATAATGAGACCTGTCTTTACAAAAAAATTTTTTTATAAAAGAACCTAACCTGGCAGCAGGCAGATGACTAAACATGTTGATCCAAAGCGCTACCTTCCCACTATAAAATTTTTAAATGCTATTATCTATCATACTATATTGTAAGTTGTAGGAGCATGTATTTTCAGAAGAGGACCAGAAATGATAAAAGGCAGGTCATACTTCAGGCCTGATTAAAAAAGCAAGAGTAAGCCTGATATGACAATTACCTTTAAGCTCAATTTGGAGAGATCTGTGTTTTTTAGCTGTAATGCTATAAACTAGGACAGAGGTGTGCAGCAGAAGTTTGCTGTGAAAGGTTATATTTCACTTGTCTGTCCTTTAAACTCTGTTTTAAATTGCTATTTGTTTGCCCAATCCCTCATGCAGTAAATGCTCAGACAAGTTTTATTTCAAAAGAGAAGGTCAAAGAACATCAAGGAGCCCCTTCTGACCAAGAGCCTCTTTGTTCTGTTAGGTGGAACGGGGCAGCAGTGAGAATCTGATGAAAGAGTAGGGCAAGGCTGAAAGCCGGGCCAGACTTGAGCCTCTGTATTAACTATCAAAGAAGAGGAGAGGAATAATTGAATTGAGCCACAGCAAAAGGTGGAAGGGGAAAAATTTGGCTTTGTGCTCAGTGAATTTGAGGCCATAAATCATCTGGGTTTCTTTATGCTTTATGTGATCTCACTTTGAGATAATAGCAATAATCATCTCATCATAATCAAAATCATAATAGCTGCCATTTATTGAGGACTCACGATAGCTAGGCACCATGACCAATGCTCCATGCAATAGTTCATTTAACTCTTTCAAGAACTCTGTGAGGTAGATATTATTAAAAGTCACATTCTGCAGCTAGGGAAACTGAGGCTTAGAGAGGTTAAATAACTTGCCAGAGGACATTACAGCCAGTAGTCAAATCTAGGTCCATCTGTTGAACAATCTCATGACCATAACCACCCTATTTTGCAGTCTCAATTGGCGTTGGTTACCATCTTCAGGGCTACACAAGCCTTGGAGTCTTCAGTAAAAGATCAAGCCCCTCTTCTTGGTCATGGAGCTAGTAAGAGGTGGATTGGTGGGTCTGTTGGGTTCTAGAATCTAAGCAATGCTGTGCAACTATGTTCTATATCCTACTAAATATTTTCTGAGAATAATTTAAAAGATAGAAAGGAAGAAAGAGGCTTATAGTATATAAGTCTTGTATAGAGTGGTGCTTATTAAATACTTGCTGAATTAACTGAATGATTAAAAAGAGCATGTTGAGGGTAAGTGGTCAGAGAGTGGTAACCCAGAATAAGAATGGAAACTCCAGTGAAACTTCTAATAATGTAGCGCACCCTAGAACTATATGACATTAGGTATAATTTGATGGAAGACTTGTTCTTATTCTCTACAGCAGGCTTACTAGGTCATTTCATTAATCTTTCAATATCTGATCTGGCATTTTATGCAAATGAATTTTTGGATCACATGTATAGCATTATGGTAGGATTTTACTGTACTTTCCCTCACAGTGTGGACTTATGTTATTAAAATCTCACTGGTATGAAGTACAAAACATAAAACCTAATGGATTTGGCAGGAAATGAATCGTGGCAATTTGTTTTAAGAATATTTTTGCAAATACGTATTATTTTGAATATTTTAAGAGAAGAAAACAAATTCTCCACTGTTAATATACTAAAATACGGTAGCAATCAATAAAATATTAACAAAAGGGTACATAGACATGATTTGAGTTTTTGTCAATTGGGTAATTACTTTCACTCCTTAAATCTAGAATAAATAAAATTCAGTACCTTCTTAGGCAATTTGCAGCATGATGGAGCTATTTTCAAAACTTATGCCTCCCTTTTCAGGGATTATTTTTATTCTTACATTATAAATGAAAGCTGAATGAGTTGGGTAGAGCTACCCAGTGGACTCCTGCTGTCTTGTTGGTCCCTAGAATTTAAGAACAGGAAGGGTTCTCCAGACATCAGTGTTCATTTGTTTATTCATTTGGCACAAGTAGTGTGCCAGGCACTGCACTAGGTGTTTGGGAAGTGATGGTGAAATGGTACAAGTCCAGAGAGCTCCCTGTCTAATCAACAGGAACTTTCATTGGAGTATGGGATACCTGTCATGCCAGGGGCAGTACAGGTGGCCATGGGGGTGGGGGAACTCCTGGTCCAGAGTGGTGGGTGGGCAAGGCTTCCTGGAGAAAGAGCTGCTAAGCTGATTTCTGGGGACAAGTAGGAGTTGGCCACATTGGGAGTGGGGAAAGGTCCCTAGAGACCAAGTACAGAGACGCCCATGAACAAGATCCTGATGAAAGAAGTGACACAAAATTTAAATCAGCTAAGGAGACTGGGTTTTATCCTGAGGTTTTATCTGGAGGGCAAGTGTTCATTAAAAAGTTTCCTGAGTGCTTTCTATGTGGCAGTGATACTGCAGGCAACTTAATGAGCATCAGTGGGGAGAACATACTACAAGACCAGAGGCATGGGTCCACACTCAGTTCATGCCATAGTCAGTGGGCTGTTGGGCTAGGATTGTAGTTCTGGGATGAAGAAAGCAGGATGGATTTGAGATTTTCAGAAGCTGAAATGGCCAGGACTTGGTACTGGATTCGCCAGGTTTCAATCTAGTGTCTCCCTTTATTTCTGGGAAGGTTCATAGTCTATAAGGAGTACCAAGACCACCAATTTCCTATGGCTTTAAGGGGGACAGCAAGACAATAGCCAAGAAACATTTTCTGAAGAGCGGGAGATTTGTTAGCAAGGCTTAGAAGTGAAATAACTGTTATGGTAAACCTATGATCTGACAGATAATATTGCATTATATATATTCTCTCTTTAATGTTCCAGCTACTCAGAAGGGTAAGCATTATTATTCACATTCTATAAATAAAGAAACAGATTGGGAGAGGCTAAGGGAACTATTCAAGTTGCACGGCTGATGGCAGACATAGTCTCAGTCCTAGTCTATTAACTCCAAAGTACAGAGCTCTTAATCACTGGGCCTTAGCTCTCAAAGAGAATAAAGATATAAATACTGCTAGCATTCAGAGCTAAGCTTTGAAGGATTGTAACATTTATTGATTCATTCATTTCTCCACTCAGTCTCTCAGTCACACAGAACAGTCTTTCTTGGGCACTTACTATGGACAACTACAATGAGGGGCTGTGTACATAGGCATTAGGAGCATGCATTCTGGTGCTCAAATCCCTGGGATGAGAACCCACCTCTTCCTCTTTCAAGCTGTGTGTGTGACCATTGGTAAACAACTTCTTAGTATCCCATTTTCCCATCTGCAACACAGGGATAATAATACACTATCTCACTGGGATTTTGTGAGGATTAGATGGATGATATATAGGAAGCTCTTAGAACAGCACCTGGCACCTATCAGGCATGCTACAAGGGTTCACTCGTAGTATTTGGCAATAAGGAAAATAAAGTCCTTGCCCTTTATGGAGCTTACAGAAAAAACAGGTCAGAGATAGTGACAAGGGCAATGAAGATCATGAAGTCTCGGAATGCAAAGTGTGGTGGCAGGGGATGCCATCTTAGAGATGTCCACCAGGGGAATCCTCTCTGATAAAATCGCTGTGACTGTTCTGGGTCCCAGCCGATTCTCTCACTGACATCCATGGGAAGCATTTTCCTCTATTCTGTCCCGGTCTTTGCTGTAGTCTAGTACTGTTTTGATCTGCGTGTGAACAACAGACTTGAACTGCTGCTTTAACTAAACCCTAACCTGTTTCTTGCAGGAAGGGGATATTCCCGAGGACAGCTGTTTTCACTGCCGAGGGTCGGGCAGTGCCACCTGTTCTCTGTGCCACGGCAGCAAGTTCTCGATGCTGGCCAACAGATTTAAGGAGTCCTATCGGGCCCTGAGGTGCCCTGCCTGCAATGAGAATGGCCTACAGCCTTGCCAGATTTGCAATCAATAGTCCGTGGCTTTTGCATGTCCACTGTTATCTTACCCTCCCTGAAGTTCTTTCTAATAAACCACCCCCTTCTCCTCCTGCCTCTCCCAACAAGGAGGCCGCAGTGGCTGCAGTCACTCCCACTGCTGGCAAAACTCAATTATCTGGTGACATTTTGTGAGGCTGGTAACATCTCTGTGTGGGTCTAAGTGGCAGGGGCATTTTCGAATTAGAGTCTGCTTTGAAACTGGTTCTAAAATTATCCTTCCAGGATGGTGTGAGTGTATCTCACTTGACTTAGCTCAGTTTTCTCCTTGCTTCAGTGAACAAATACATGTACACTCCAGGCATCAGGTTGGGAGTTATTTTGCAAAATTATGTGGTGAGAAAGGAATAAAAAAGGCAGGTTTCTGATAAACTGAATTCTTGTTGCTTATAATGCATCTCAAATGATTATTGGTCAAATTGAATTTCTGATTAAGCAGAAGAGGAAAGAGACGGCCAATGCTGAACGCACTAACAGGCCACAGCAAGCAAAATGGGATGTTCATTCTGGAGACAGGCAAGCCAAAAAGCCTTCCCTTTCAAAGTCCTGAACCTCTTCCATGCGGTGTGCTTGGATAATATTTATGCAGACAGTGAGCAATACTATTTCTTAAGTCAACAGGAGATAAGACATTTTTGCGTGCCTCTAACTACTGAGGTTATAAGCCAAGTCAAAGCTATTTATGATAAATTTGGTGCTCAAATATGTGTGTATGATATAACTTCTTCCAGCCCCTGAATTACTACCAAATAAATAAATCCACTTTAAGTCTAGAACCTAGCTATGATCTCTTCATAAAGGACTGCAGGTATTTTATAGATTACCTACTGGAAATCTCTAAAAGAAAAAAATTAACCAAGGCTGATTTTTAGCAGTAATGTTTCTACTATCCATGAATAAGCATAGTAAGGATGATTCTTTCCTCTTGAGGTTGGTTATAAAATTAGAACATACTTTTGTTAATGAACTTTTGTAGCTCTAACACCCACTCCCCAAGCCCTTAAGAATAACACTGCAAAATTTATCTCTTGAGACCTGCTGCGTTCTGTGATAATAATTTTTATTTCATAACTTAATAATTTCTCAGGATTTGTTATTCTCTAATATTCAGCATTTAATATAATTTAACAATGGAATGCTTTTCAGGCAATAGAAATACTTCTAATGAAAAAGATTAAAATATTTTTGAAGCCATGATAGTTTTGCCTGTCCTTTCATACTCAGGAGTTACCATATTGCTCACCAGTTTTCTTTGCTCCTGTCCTTAACCATTATACCTCCTGCTTCGGTTTATGTTTTCTCACAGCTGTTGGCTCTTCTGCCTTTTCAGAAGGAGGGATGTCGAGAGTGTATTCTGCTTTAAAAAATTTTTTTTTATGGGAGACAGAGTCTGCTCAGTTGCTCAGGCTGGAGTGCAGTGGCACGATTTCGGTTCACTGCAACCTCTGCCTCCCGGGTTCAAGCGATATTCCTGGCTTCCGCCTCCTGAGTAGCTGGGATCACAGGCACACGCTACCACTCCCAGCTAAATTTTGTATTTTTAGTAGAGACGGGGTTTCATCATGTTGGCCAGGCTGGTCTCCAACTCCCGACCTCAGGTGATCCGCCCACCTCGCCTCCCAAAGTGCTGGGATTACAGGCATGAACCACCACGCCTGGCCCTATTCTGTTTTTTGACAAGAACATTCCATCACAAATATTGTTTGAGCCCCGCTTGATACAGGACAGTATTCCAAAGTGCTTCATGTATCGTGTTACCCAGAGAGGCATCATCCCTTTGGTATCTCATGGAACTTAGTTTTAGAGGAGGAGATAGATACATAAATGGATAACTGAAATGCACTGTGACAAGTGCTGGGATAGGCTCATTACAGGGAGCATTTGCAGCATGCAGAAGGGGCATCTAATTTAAGCCTTAGTGGGGTTATGGAGGTTGCCCAGATGAAAAGGTGTGAGCAACCTCAGCTTCTGTAAAGAGCCTTTAATGTTTTTCATCACATAATAAATAATCTACTAATCATCACATTTATTGTGTTCATTTCACAAGTATTCATTTATTATTGTGGTAGGAACATTTGACATGAGAACTACCCTCGTAATGAATGTTTAAGTTTACAGTATGTTATTGTTGACTATCCACAAGTATTTATGGAGCACCGAGGACGAATCAGTAGACAAACTAAATGCTCCTCCAAGCTTACATTTTGGTGAAGGAATGTAGACAACTAAATATATAGATTTATGAAATAATATATATGTTTATGCAATAAATATAGCCTATAGAAGAACAAAATATATTTATATATAATAAGCTATATAAAATAAATTACATATATACATACACACACATATGTAACATATAGTGTTAAAGGGTCGGCTCACACCTGTAATCCCAGCACTTTGGGAGGCCGACGCATGGATCGCCAAGTCGGAGATGGAGACCAGCCTGACTGGCTGTGAAACCTCTGCCTCTACTAAAATGCAATTAGGCTGGGTACGGTGGTGCAGGCACCTGCAATCCCAGCCACTGGAAGCTGAGCTGTGGAGGACTGCCTTGAATCCAGGAGGCAGGAGGCTAGTGAGCCAAGATGCTTCTATTGCGCCCAGGCTGTGCAGAGCCATACCTGTCTCAAAAAAAAAAAAAAAAAAGGATAAGAGGATTTATCCCTTTTCTGAAGTAAAAAAGAAAACACTAAGGAGGATGGAGGGCTAGATCAGGCTTAAATTTTGCCTATGTCTGTAATCCCAGCACTTTGGGAGGTTGAGGCTGCCTGAGACTGGCTTGACCAATGAAACCCCCGCCCTTACTAAATACAAAAAAATAGCCAGACATGGTGGCACATGCCTGTAATACCAGCTACTTGGGAGGGCGAGGCAGGAGAATCGCTTGAACCCGGGAGGTGGAGGTTGCAGTGAGCCAAGATTGTGCCATTGCACTCCAGCCTGGGCAACAAAAGCGAAACTCCGTGTAAAAAACAAAACAAAACAAAACAAAAAACAAAAGGTTGCAATTTTAAAATTAGCTTGCAGGGAGGCTTCTTGAAAAGGTGCCATTTATCAGGTTGAGATTGATGTCTAGGACTACAAACTAAAAATAAAAATAAAAAATAAGAAAATATGTCATTTAAAGACAGGCCTAAAGGAGTTGAGGGAGCGAGCTGGGAAGGTGTCTGGAGTAAGACTATCCCAGGCAGAGGAAACAGCAAATGCTAGACTCGGGAAGAAGAGCGCCCGCACCTTTGAAGAGTAGGGAAGGAGCCTGCGTGGCTGGTCTGGGTGAGCATGCGGACAGCAGCGGGGATGACGTCGGAAGGGAAGGTTCTTGTGTGTCACGGCAGGGGCGCCTCGCTCAGAAGCCACCATGAGAACTCGGGTTTTACTCTGAGTGAGGGCCTGCTGTGGATACAGCCTGTTTTCTGTAACCGCCCTCCTCACTCCCTTTCAATCCCCCGCCCCCTTGCTGCTGGGGCAGGAGAACTGCAAACTGCAATTCCCAGACCCCCTGGCCCGCTGGCTTCCTGTTAGGTGCGCCAGGACGCTGGGAGAGGAGAGGAAGAGCCTTTCTTTTTTTGAAACGGGTTCCCGGCAGCCTTCCCGTAGGGCAGCTGTAGGAGCAGCAGCAGCTGGGAATGCTGGCCGGCTGCTTGCTTCCACCGGTAGCTGCTTTAGTGACTCTGGTTGTGGGCTCGCTGTAACACCATTTTCCCTTTTGTTCCTCCTTCCTAGGGGTGGTAGTTGGCTACCTGCAGTCACTAATCTTTGTAACCAGTTCCCTGTATTTCTTCTGTTGGAAATATCTGGAATGGTTTCTGTTTTCTTGATTGGACATTGACTGGAGCAGAGGAGGGTCATGGTCTGATGATTTATGTTTTAACAGGCCACTCGGGCTGCTGTCTTGAGAGGAGACACCACTGGCAATGGCAGAAATGGTAGGCCAGCTAGGAGATATTGCAGTAATCTTGGTGGCAGCTAATGGTGCCAGTGTGGTATCAGTGGACGTGATAAAAAGTGGTCGGACTATGGATATATTGTGAAGATAGAACCATAAGCTCTACCATCCTTTGAACTCAGGAATATTGCTGTGACCCCTTGTATGCAAAACATACATACCTGAGTTCTTTGCCTATTACTGGAGACAAGTTTGCACTAAAATATCCACTTCCTGACTTGTGAACTATAAGTATTTGCCAGTGGGTTGGGCAGGGTTAGGGGTAAGTTTAAACAAGGTTAGCCAACTGGTACTCCACTAAGACTACAAGAATCCCTTCAGAGCTAGAAGCAAACACGAAGGTTAAAAAAATATCATCATGATGCTGTGATTAAAATAATACTATATCCTTAGAAAGCTAAAAAAAATTTAATAAATATACGTCTTAAAAATGTAACATTTATTCATTCATTTATTCATTGAATAATTTTTTGTTAGCTTTCTACTATGTTCTGGGCATTTGTACTAGGTCCTCATAAGACAAAGATGAAAAAGGATTTAGTATTTATCGTTAATGAAATTACAGTCTTGGGCCTCTAGTTGGCATAGTAACTGAATTTCGCCCCACAGTTTGGGGAGGACACTATTGCTACCCTTTGCTACTTAGTCCAGTAACTTTCATTCGTCTGCTTGAGGTCAAGTTAGATTGGCCTGGTTTGGGGGCTCTGTTTGTTACAGAATGTATGTATGCATTTATTTAAATTATCAAGCACCTATTAGCCTTAACTGCAAGCAAGGCATTGCTCTAAGCAGTTCACACTTATCCGGCTCCTAAATCGTCTTAAAGTTCAGTTTATTGACCATCTCTTACTCTCACTCATACTGTTCCTTTCCATGCCATGCTCAGCCAGAGTAAATACACAGGTCCTTTCTGTGATCCTCACAAACATCTTGCCTTACTAGGCCTTTGTGGGTGTAACTGTACTGAAACTGGGGATCTACCTAGGGGACTGATACTGCATCATAGTAATGAGAGGACTTCACAAGACTTCTGTGGACTGTGCCAGCCACTTAGCATCCTTCTTCTGGTTCCTCCTTCCCTCCCTGCCTTCCCATCCCAGCTGACCCTTATTCTTCTTACTCTGTTGCCAGAATGACTCATCTTTATGGCTCCTATTTCCAACTGTTGCTCAGCCTCAAGGCTTATCTACTCTTCACACACAAAGATCTGCAGAGACCAGGAAACTTCTTTTTCACAGACCCCACCCTCCTTGAAGGACACTTGTGGTTTGAAATGGCAATATGTTCCCCTCCCTACCTGTCTAAGGGGCTCTGTGCAGCGGGAAGGGCAGAGTCCATAGGCCTTAAACCTTTGCTCCTATAGCAACTCTACTTTTTCTTCCTTGTTTTCATTTTGGTTTCCAGGTAAGATCCCTGCTGAAGACAGCATAGTACATTTAAAAATTTTTGAAAACAGAGTTAACTATTTACTTTGTGACCCGTACTTTACTTTTCCAAATTAAACTGGCCAAAGACATCATTTAAACTTCAGTTCATAGGTAAGATGATGTTTTCCTAGTTTAACTCTTCTACAAATATGAATTGCTCTGGTAATATATTCACTTAGATGAGTGCTGGCAACATTTATTTAAAAAATTCTGTGGTTCACTAGAGCTTAATCGGAGTGAATTTTATGCTAAAGGTAAATTTGAAAGAAATGTTCGCAGTTGTTTTTTAATCACCTGTCCTCATTAGTTGCATCTCCTCATTTTCTAATTAAACACAGTAATTATAGAGAGTCACATTCATGCAATTATGTGAGAGAGAAATGGAGTTATGTCAGTGTCAAAATTATGGCATATAATTACTGCCTGTGTTAAAGAACACATAAAACCAAGAGAAGAAAAGACCTAGAAACATAATACAGTAGAACTTCCTTATTGCTCGAGAGTTGGGGAAAGGAGGGAGGAAAGGGGCAGTTAAATCAGACCTTGACAAAACTAAAATCTATGTTTATCTCCTTTCACACTATGAGTTTCCTGTGTGGATAGTCCGCTTAGCATCTCTTTTATCCAGCTCCCAGACACATTTGCCTCCATCAGTGATTATTTCCCAGAAGATTAGGACCATTAATTCACACTAAGGTGTAGATGACTAATAGATAATTGACCATGCCTGCTTTCTTAGGTTCAAAGTGTTATAATTTTTGAAGGCCTCCTGTGTATCAGGCCATGTGTAAGTCATAAGCAGTCACACAGATGAAAGAGACATAGTATCTTCTCTCAAGGACATCATGGTCTCACAGGGAATTAGAGAATTAAACAAACATTTGCAAAATAAAATAATACATCCATATGAGGGGAAGAGAATAAAGATTGGTTAACTCTCCTTTCATTGTTGGTCTCCCTCATTCAACTTTGAGCTTCTTGAGGACAGGAACTGTGGCCATGCATCACTGTGTCCCCAGCATCTACACTGTGCTTGGTGCATAGAAGGTGTTCTATAAATATGTGGTGGTTTGGTGTTTGCAGAGACATGACATTTAATTGCATATACAGAGCCCTCAGTGTATTGTTGTATTATGGGCCAATGCCTTGTGAAAATTTCACCAGTGGACAGCTTCTAAAATGCCTCCCAATGATCCCCACCTCCTGGTATTCCTGGCCTGTGTAATCCCTTTCCCTTGAGTGTGGACTGGACCAAGTGACTTACTTCTAACAATAGGATATGGCAAAAGTGATGCGATGTCACTTCAAAGATGGAGTTGTCAAAGACTATGACTCTTTCTCTGGCTTTTTGCTTGCTCACCTGTTGAGGCCAACTGCCATGTTGCAAGGTGCCTTATGGAGAGGTCCATGCAGCAAGGAGCAGAAGATGGCTTCCAGCCAACTGCCAGCAAGGAACTGAGGCCCTCAGTCAGCAGCCTGCTGGGAATGGAATTCTGCCAACAGCCACATGAGTGAGCTTGGAAGAGGCTCTTTCCCCAGTTGAGCTTGAGATGACTGCAACCATAGCTGACAACTTAATTGCAGCCCATCAGAGACCTAGAGTCAGAACCACTCTGCTAAGCCGTGCCCAGATCTCTGACCTGTGGGATACAAAACGGTGAGATAATAAATGCTGTTTTGAGCCAATACATTTTGGGATGATTTGTTACATAAGAATAGATAACCAGTACAAGGTAAGACCATCTTCTGTCTAGGTCTTTGTTGATGGAGCCTTATATATCTGAAGGTTTTTCTCATGGAGAAGAATACTAGCAACCATTTGTTCTTTGTTTAATGCTCAATTTATTAAGCTCATAAATCGAACACCAAAAACTAATAACCAATTTTTCTTGGGGCCTTTAAACACTGATCACAAATTTATTAAGAAAACCACCGTAAACAATTTAAACAAACTGCAATTAGATATTTGGAATGGCTAACCCTTTCAAACACTTCAAAACCATAATTCACAAACAGAAACAAAGACTACAGAACATATTGCTGTGGTTTCACATAAATTTACTTTAAGGCATCAATATCATGGGTTTGATGCTTTTCTTATTTCTGTGCTTGTTTTTCTATGCTTGTTTTGATATACCCTCAGGATTTCATTGTTATTATTTTTATTTCTTTCTGGGGTCACACAATTTTTAGAAGGCCCAAAGAAAAGATTATCTTATCAGAACAGCCTAGATTGCAGGACTTGGTTTATTGACTGATTAATTCTTGGTTAGATTTGTTGCTTCTCCCAAGGTGATTCTAACCTAAACCACCTTTTTATAGTAAGCTTTTCTATAGTTCAATGATATCTGTTATGTCAGCAAGACTATTTCAGGCCTTATCTTACGCCTAGGGTTTAAGTTTTGCAACCTACTATCTACCCCTGAAATTGTTTTTGTAATTATCACTTGGCTGTTCTTACATAACTGATTCTCCTGTCATAATCAAATATCGATTTGGTCTCTTAGCATTAAAAACAGACAACTTCCTTATTAGCACTGAGATTTAATCTCCTAGGAGTTGAGGATTGAGTCTGAGTAGTTAGCCTTCATCTGTAGATTGTCTGGTAATTCATTACACTGGCAAACACTGCAAAACCGTCTTTCTGGTGGGTTATTGTAGGTATTCACTCAAACTGAATAGTGTTTTTGGCTTGCAGTTCCCAACATTTATTCTCCTTAAACAGACATAGAGAGACAGATGACTGTGTGTCATAAACACATAAAGTTAATGGAAGAAATATCAAGCCCTCTTCATTGTTAAAATCAGTAAGAAAATAAGTGTGCTCTATTATATTCACTGTTTTCTATTACAATGACCTTTTGCACAGACTTCATATTAACACATTTCTGTTTTGAGTTATTTTGAATGCATGGCCTTTGATAAGACTCACCTTTTTCCTATAATTCATGATGATGATGGTGGTGGTAATGATGATGGTGGTGGGAAGAGTGATTTTGATGCTCACATTGTAACTTAATCTTGAAAGGCATATCATTGTTTTAAAAAAATTGGAGAGACTAAACTATAGTGTTTAGGAGTGCACATTCGGGTGATAATACTATAAAACGACAATGATGTCATTACTATTAGAGTGACGATATGCAGAAAGAAATGGGGATGTGGTTGGCATGAGGCTCATGGAAGGGGCTTATGAGGTGGGCAGCAAAGTTCTATATTTTTGACCTGGGCCTACATTTTACTTTTTGGGGGGCATATGTGCTTTCTTTTTATAAGGCAAAGTTTATTTTTAAAAATTGTCACCATATAGTTAGTGGGGCGCCCTGTATGCTGGCTCCCTTATTCTTTAACCACTGTCCCTGATGTTCTTGAAAATATTCTTGCTTTTTGGCAACAATCGAAGATTGAAGAAATGCTCTGATTTATTTCCATCTTAAATAATGAAATTAGCTATTCTCCAAGGAATTCTTTTTCCTTTTAGTAGGAAATAATTGTAAAGTCCGGGAGCTGGGAGCTGGGAGTTGCACATGAGAATGTGTGGTGAGCCAGAATGCTATTGATGTGGCTGTTAGGCCACTCAGAGTTGAAAAAATACTACTTAAGCTTATTGTTTCACACTGATATTTCCAATTTAACTTACTATGTTGCTATTCCATACTTTTTTATACTTTATAAGGTTTCATCAGCTACGAATCTTTCTCCTGAATTGACAGTCTTTTTGGTATGATGAAACTCCTGGATGGAGCTAAGACATGCCTTCTATCAATTCTCCTCTTTGGGATAGTAATTCATAAACTTCTGTCATTCACATAATTCATATTTTTTGCCATATTTGTCAAATTTCTAATTTTGTACCACCTGTATTGTTGTTTTCTTAATATTTTATTTAATCAATTAAATTGAACCTCTTAAAATTCTTAGCTTCCTGTTAAGCAATAATCTCTGTGAAGTTGTAGGGTTTAATTAACTGGCATATATTGTTCCAGTCCACATTAAGATGAATACATAAGTATTGAGATTTGAATAGACTCAATAAATGTTACTTTCCCTTACCCAAGTTCTGCACCATCTGACAGAAAGATGAGAATCAGGAAGGTGGAGCTCAAAATAGTAGCTTCATTACTAGTGAAAGTTGGATTGGGGGATGCGGCTTAAGTGCTGGACAATTATGGGCTCCTTAAGAGTAAACTCCAGGTGTGGACAGACATGTACACTCATAGGTCTTCCCTGCAGTGGAGTGCTATTGATCTCACAGCCAAGAACAGTGCAGAATTTGTCCTCCCTGAAGGAGAGAGAGTCAAAAAGTATAAGGAGTAAATGACTGAGCTACTATACTCAATTTTATTATTATTATCAATGAATTAACTTATTTTAATTGTCAAATAAAAATGAGATATGTGTATGGTGTACCGTATGTTGTTTTGAAATATGCATACGTAGTGGAATGGCTAAATCAAGCTAATTAACATATGTATTACCTCGCGTGTTTATCATTTATTTGTGGTGGTGAACACTTAAAATCTACCCTCAGCAATTTTGAAGTATACAATACAGTGTTATTAACTATAGTCACCTTGTTGTATGATAGATCTCCTGAACTTATTTCTCTTGTTTAACTAAAATTTTGCATTAAAAAAATTGAGACAAGATCTCACTCTGTTGCCAAGGCTGGAGTACAGTGGTGAGATCGTGGCTTACTACAACCTTGAGCTTCTTGGCTCAAGTGATCCTCTTGCCTCAGCCTCCCAAGTAGCTGGGACTACAGCCATGCACCACCATGCCAGGCTAATTTTTTAAAGTTTTTGTAGAGATGGGGTTTCAGTATGTTGCCAAATTTTGTACTTTTTGACCAACATTGCCCTAATCCTTACCCTCACTCCTAGCCCCTGCTAGCCGCCATTCTACTCTGCTATGAATTCAACTTTTTAAGATTCCACATATAAGTGTGATCATGCAGCATTTATGTTCCTATCCCTGGGTTATTTCACTTAACATATTGTCCTCCAGTTTCATTTATGTTGTTGCAAATGACAGGATTTCCTTCTTTTTAAAGGCTGAATAGTATTCCATTGTGTACATAAACCACATTTTCTTCATCTGTTCATCCACTGATGGCCACATCTAGTTATTCCTTCAAACTCACCAATGGGGCAGGTGTGACATTAAGCTAATGAACATTCCAGTAGGTAAAAATGCAAAATCAGGGAGTAACTACTAAGAATACATGTTTGTTCATGTATTGTGTCAGAACACCTCAAGTATACTTTTTGGGAATTTCTGCTGTAGTGAACAGTGCTATGATAAAGTGCCTGTGAAGTTCACCTTGTCAAATGTTGCTGGGTACCTTTTCTGCATCTCAGATTGCTATATATAGAGGAACGCATCTGATGTAGAAGAGTCTGTCTGAATCCAAGTCAGAGTGAGTCACATTGACCATGTGTCACATAAACCATCTTGGCCATTTTCCAGATGCTTTTGTTAAAGAAACTACCAGTACAAAATCATAATCAAAAGCTTCTAGTCCTCATGTTACTGACTGTTATTTTACTCTCTTCATTCACAAATTGACCAGACTATGGCAAGGTCTTGTGTGTTATCATCCTGTATTTCCTTAATTGAGTCAGGAACATGTATCCCATTCAACAGTTTTGATATGGTAACTTCCTGTGATTGGCCTCCATAGAATGTCAGTGCTTAAAGGAAAAGGAGAGACACCCTGAAAGTAGTGCTCACAGAGCTGAAGAAGTGAAGGTCTGAGCAGGCAAAAGACTTGTCCAAGGTCACATCCTACTTATTAACCAACTTAAACCCAGAACTGGAGTCTCCTTACTCAGCTTATGCCTTTTTTATGCTGCCCCCTGACGTTTTAACTTACAGTCAAAGTGAGAAACCATGGGTTTTGGCAAAGAAAAATAATTTCCTATCATTTTCTTTCTCTAAAATAAAGTTTGAATCTATCCATTCTTTTCTATGTTTTCTAACACTATAGACACAATCAACACCACCTGGACCACTGCAATAGCCACAAAACAGGTCTTCTCCATGTCAACCTCCAATTCCATTTCTTCCTCCAATTTAGTTGCTTCCCTTCACATAAGTTCTTCACTGGAATGCTTTATCTTTTATTTTTCACCATTTTCCTTGTACTCATTATATGAATTAGGGCTTTTTCTGTTTCTAAAGACAGAAAAACTTTGAAACTGGTAAATATAAGTCAGGATGAGCTAGGTTATGTTGTGGTAAAGAACAACTCTAAAATGTCAGTGCTTTCATTTCTCCATCTTGGTTGATGGGGAACTCTGCCCCCTGTCATGCTCTGTCAGGATCTTTAGGTTGACAGACTCCCCACCATTTGGAGTCTATTTGATTGCCATGGCAGGGATGAAAAACATGGTGGAGTGTGCCCCAGCTCTTAAAGGCTTCTGCCTCAAAGTGACACACGTTACATATGCTCACATTTCATTGGCCAAACCAAGTCCCATGTCTACTTCAAGGACTGAGGAAGTGCAGTCCTACCATATGTCCAGAGGAGCAGAACCAGAAGAAAAAAAAAATGCCTAGCACTAATGACTACCATGCTTTACACATAAGGGAATGTGTGATGATTCATGACTGAACAATTCTTGGGTGGATATGGTCAGGCAGAACTTAAATCAGAGCTTAAATGATGGCAAGAGGATATATTTCTTGACTAAGCTGTCTCTCAGTTGTATGTCATTCTTTTCTTTTAGTGTCAAGGTTGTATCTTTACAAGACTCAGTGCAGTGAAGAAGATAATCTACTTCCCTGATCGATTAGATCAAAGATTCTAAATGGAACCTGGCTACTGTTATTGGCCCAACAGAGGTCACATGCTCATCCCTGAATCAATAGAATCATTACTGTGGTCAGGGAGATGGAATACACTGATTGGCTGAGCCTAGGTCTTGGCCCCACCCTAGCAGCCAGAGATGGAAGAAATAGCTCCAAAACACTGAGGCTGAGAATGTGGTAGAGTATTTTCTCCAGGAAGACTTGGGCTGTGGTTATAGAAGAATGTGAATGGAAGTTGGATAAGAAAAAACACAAGACATCTATCTATGGGTCTTTTCTTTCAAGCCTCTTTTTAATGTCACTTCCTCAGGGGTCCTCCTTGGGCACACACAGAGACTGAATTAGATACATCTTTATTTTCTCTCAGTATTCCTTTTATTTTTCTTTTAAGGCAAAATATGTAATTTTGTATTTACCTGTGTGATGATTTGTTTAGCGTCTGTTTCCCTCACTAGAAGGTAAGCTCCTTAAGGGCAATAACTCTACCTGTTTTATGCATTGATGTTTGCTCAGCATCTAAAAAAATGCCTAGAATGGAGTAGGCTCCCAGGAAATATTTATTGAAAGAAACAACAGTAAATACTACCTATTTTGGATATCTACTGGTTGTAAGATAAAGATGGGAGCATGCGATGGTTAATTTTATGTGTCAATTTAAATGGATTAAGGGATGCTCATATAGCTGCAGATAGCAGGTCATTGGGCTTCTCAGCCTTTATAATCATACGAGCCTATCCCTAAAATAAACCCCTGTTATGTATATCTCTATATATCCTATTAATTCTGTTTTTCTGGGGAACCCTGACTAATACAGATTTGAATATTAGGGGGTTTTAGCACAAAGATACATGGCGTAGTATGTCTAGGTTAACAAGTAGATAAATTTTAGTAAGACAGTAAAGATAACAGATTGGGCTAATAAAAGTATGTATTATTAAATGCTTCTACAATAACCTTTAGACTGCAGCAAAATGAAAAAAATAGGTTTCCAAGAATCTATAAATCAACATGACATATTAAAATGTTGTAAAAAACTAAGCAAATCTGTATTTTCAACCCTCTTATTTTGTCTAGAAGATGAAACACAATCTTGTTATGAACTGGCTTAGGTAAGTCCTATTGGTTGAGGCATGAGACTTTATGATTCTGTTTTTGTAAGTCATTAATTATCTAACTACTGAGCCCTTTGATCTTAAGCAAACTGTTGTATATCTTAGTAAATGTGTTGTACCTCAGCTTCCTAACCTGTAAACTATGGATAATAACTATACCTGGCAATTGTGGTGAGAGTTAAATAAACTAATACACATAAATTACTCAAAGCAATTACACAAAAAACAGTGCCTGCCACATATTAAGTGTCCAATAAATGTTAGCTGTTATTATTAAGAACTTATTTCCCTTATTATTTCATTTGAATAGCAGCTTCTACTGCCAGAGCACTTACTTACACATTATCTTATCCGAATTGCATGAGGTGTTCAGCATTTGGTATTTGTTGAGTGCTAGAGATACAAAGAAACGTGAGACCAAGTCCCATCTTTCAGAAATTTGCAACGTAGTTCCAACAGTATTTTCTGCTATGGCTTGATTTTAGAAAATACATCTCCAGGGGAGCTAAACATAGACTGCTAACTTTTTACCAATTAGGATTCTTTAGGTTGCAAGTAACAGAATCCAACTCAAAGTAGCTTCAAAAACAGAGTGGACTTGTTAGTATGGGTCAATGAAAAGAGTGTGTCTTTTAGGAGTGGTTGGTCCAGGATCTCCACAGTGTTCACTGAAAGCCCAACTTTTCCCCAGCTGTTGGCTTCTCTCATCACAGGGATGACATCAAGCCAAGGCTATCTACCCATAGGATGTCTACTAGCCTTAGCTTGGGGCATTTCCTTGTTCATATCTGGGGGAGGGGAGCTAATTTCCAGAATCCCCCAGTAAACCTCTCTTCATGTCTCATTGGTCCAATCTGCGCCATATGCCTGTTCTATTGCCAGTCCCTGGGAGTGGAGATTATCCCTGGATCAATCAGGCCCACCTTGGAAGCTGGGAGTGAGTCAACCTCCTTCAGGTCCCTGTGCTAGTGCTTATTAGGGCTACAATAAAAACTTGAAGGCAGAATGAATGCTGACTAGATAACCAACAATTCCCAGTCTACTCTTTGAGAGGAGAATGATACCTTACTTTTATGTTCTAACATGTTCTGAGCCAAGTATACAGAAAATGCTTAATAAATACTGCAGAAAGAGTGGAGAGTAAATAGACCTACCAAAGAATTATTTATCCACCTTACATAAGTCTCTGAATCCTAGAAATATTTGTCTTAGGAACTGGCACTATCAGTTTTTTTCTTGTTTAATTGCCCTCTCTCTCAGCAACATGACTGTAGACTCCATCTAGTCCCAAGAGTGTTGGAAGGGCAGTTGGGATTGACCTTTTCTTTTGGAGTCTCCCTTATTGATTGATCATAAGCTGTGATATTCGTAATTCATTCCCAGGTCAAGGGGCACATTTTGACTGCTTGGTATCATATGCTGTAGTAGATGAATCAATCTTTTAAGATTTGTGCCCAGAAAAGTTGGCATTTAAGCTTTCCCTTTATTCCAGCTCCGAGGTTAGGGAAACAGCTGTTGATGGACTAATTAGCATCTTAAGGGGACTAAGAATGATCTCCTATCCTTTAACAGTTGAATAAGCAGTTGTCTCAGGGAGATTCTTTGAGCATCACTGGAATATTATTTCATGCAGAACTACAGGCTGGCCTGACTTCCTGGTCACCACATATAACACAATGGCAATAGCTATAGTAAAGAAAAGCAAGTTTGTCATGCCTGGTCATGGGAAAGGATAATGGTAGGGTGCATTTGACATAGGAAAGTTTGTAACTTCTCAGGAGTTAACCCTTCGACTGGCATGCTTAGCATCTGTTTTGTCTCACTTCTAAGAGAGGGTCTATGTCTTAGGAGTAGATGCAGGAAAACCAAGTACATACAATCAATGCATAATATCACACACAATAGCCACTAAGGATATTGGGAAGCTGAAGCAAAATCAGGAGCCACTTTATTCATTCTGAAGTATTACTACTGTACCAGTTAGTAACATTCTCATTGATAAGAACAGCTGGTTTGGTGAGCTGACCAAGACAGGAGCTTGAGGTAAATCTTTTTCAAAATTTTTGTTTTATCTCAAGCTCCAACATGATCAATGAGGTTAATCTTATGTATTCACTTATTTGTTTTACTGCTCTGAAGGTGCATCCGCATGGGTCAATCTTTTTTTTTTTAGACAGGGTCTCACTGTGTTGTCCAGGCTGGAGTGCAGTGGTACAGTCACGGCCACTGCAGCCTTGACCTCTCCAGGCTCAGGTGATCCTCCCACTTCAACCTCCCAAGCATCTGGGACTACAGGTGCACACCACCATGTCTGGCTAATTTTTCTATTTTTTGTAGAGACTGGGTTTCACCATGTTGCCTAGGTCAATATGAAATCCCGAGTTCCTCTGCCCTCCTCAGTTTCCCACAGTGCTAGAATTATGGATGTGAGCTACCAAGCTCACCTGGTTAATCTTTTATTATTATTATTTTAATTCTGGAACAGATTAAGATGAGAATGGCTTCGTTAATCTTGATGTGACCATTTTAGGAAAATAAATATTTTTTCAATGGGAAAATAACTAAAGTCCTTGCCTGAATCTTCTATTTCTAGGTATAATTTCCCCAATATCCATGTTTACCTATTGAATGTTATTTTCCCATTATTTCATAGTGGCCATCACCTCTTCTGACTGAAGTTTCTTTTTTTAAAGAAACATCAATGTCTTTAATCTGGATACTCTTGTGTGTTCTGGTTTCAAATCATTCCAGTTTTCAAGTACTGACTTTGAACCTATTAGTTTACATCTCTGCAAATAAAAGTTTAGTGAAATGGGAGTCTACTCCCTTTGGATGAGTTAATTAGCCCCTCCATGCTTCAGTTTATTCATCTGTGAACTGTGGATAATAATGGTAATGAATGTGGCAGTGCTTCACTCATGCCCCCTCTGCAGGGTCTGTGCTCCCCATCCTCCTCAAAGCTGTGCTCCTTTCTGAGGCTTGTCACCCAGCCTCCTTACCTTAATACCCCAGCTCCAGGGATTTCTATAGGATCGGTTGAGGCCTCAACTGGAACCAAATTTTGGAGCAGATTGTCTTATTGTCCAACCCTCCATTCCTCACTTCCTAAGGGGTGTATCTCCCTAAAGTACCCCCATCCTCATCTTTGTATGTAATTCCTTGTCTCATAGTCTGTTTCCAAGGAACCCAATCTGAGACAAATACCTACTTCTTCAGATTGTTGTAAAGATTGAGTGTCTATATAAAGCCCTTCAGATAGCACTTGGGTTTGGGAATAGATTTATTATTTGATAGCTGTCATTATTCTTGGGTTGTACTTCATTGATAACATTGCCATTTCTGCTTATCTCATCAATCAGATAGTCCTTTGGAAAAATAATGTAATAACTAGCCCAAGTCAAAGTTGTTAAGTTTGCTATTTTTCTATTAGTTTACTCTTCCTTTGCCGTGGGGCCCTTCATGGCTGCCTCCTTCCCTGCCCCTTCTCTCCTTTCCCCTTCTCCTACCCATTCCAACCCTATAGTATCTGACTGCTCATGGCTTCCCCTGCTGGAAAAATATGTGGGAAAGGAAAGGACTTGCTAAACTTACTCACATTGGAGGCTCAGTGTGTTATCCCTTCACTTTCTAAGTTAAACTTCATCTGAAATTCTCTCTGTATGCCTTTGGTTTTATTATTACTATTATTATTACCTGCAGTACCACCACAACTGCCCTTCTGTAATTTTTGACCTTCAGTCTGTTGTGAGATCATTTTTTAAAAATTGGTCTTCCCAGATAAGAAGCATCTTAAATAGATGCTTTTAAAATGCATGCCATTATGAGCTTCAAGTCAGTGAAATTTTTTTTAAAAAAGAAATAAAATGCATGCCATTAAGATAAAATAAAATGCATGCCACTAATTGCTACCTGCTATTACAAAGAAAATTTCCCCTTTTGTACTCATATGGTGAGGCGAATTGGCCTTAAAGAATGCAATTTTACCAAACAAACAAGATGAATAAAATTCTTATTGGATTTCCAAACAATCAAGGTGAATAGGGTAAATACAGAGAGTTGAACACATAATGTAAAAGGCAGCTCGACTTTCAAAGATCTCAAGAGCTGGGTCGATTTGGAGATGGAAAAAGAGTGGGCAATAAATAGTCTTTTTTCTTTCCTTTTCTCTTCTTTTTCTTTGGGCACATGAACTCACGACAGCTAAATTTTTCTTCCACATCATACTAGATAGGAGTCTCAGTTCAAAGTGCTAGAAAACTCAACTCAAATTAAGCTAAGCACAAAAGGAGATTTCCTGGAAGGATCCTGACCAAGCTCAGAGAATCTAAGAAGGAGCTGCAGAAAACATGGCAATTCATGGGATTCAGGGATCAGAACTGGAGGTCCGATGCCTCCAGAATCTCTCTTCATCTTTCGTCTCTGCTTGTGTCTGATATTACTGGTTAAATTGTGTCCTTCAAAAAGATGTTGAAGTCCTAACCCCCAGTGCCTATGAATGTGGTCTTGTTTGGAAAGAAAGTTTTATCAGATGATCAAGTTAAAATGATGTATTAGCTTGCTAGGGCGTCCATAACAAAGTACCACAGACTGTTTGGCTTAAAATAACAAGAAATTTATTTCTTCACAGTTCTGGAGCCCAAAAGTCTAAGATGAAGGCATCAGCAGGATTGATTTCTCCTTGGCTTGTTGGTGGCCTTCTTCTCTCTCTTTCTTCACATGGTCTTCCTTCTGTGCATGTTTGTGTCCTCAGCTCTTCTTCTGATAAGGGCACCAATCATATGGGTTATTAGGGCCCAACAATATGACCTCACTTTACATTAGTGACCTAGTTACCCTTTCAAAGCTCCTGTCTTTAAATACAGTCACATCCTGAGGTACGGGGCGTTAGTACTTCAACATATAAATTTTAGGGACACAATTTTGTGTATAACAGTTGAGGTCATTAGGGTGGCTCTTAATCTAATGTTCTTATAAAAATTTGGACACAAAAACAGACATGCATAGAGAGAAGACAATGTGAAGTCACAAGAAGACCATCCACAAGCTAAGAAATGCCTGGGGCTATTAGAAGCTAGGGGAGAAGCATGGGACAGATTCTCCCTCAGAGCCCTCAGAAGGAATCCATCCTGCCAACAACAGCTTGATTTATGACTTCTGGAATCCAGAGCTGTGAGACAATAAATTTCTGTTTTTCAAGCCATCCATTTGTGGCACTTTGAAAATGAATACATCTGGCTTTTGTTCCCTCTACAGTCAGACAGGCTTTCTCCAGATGGTGACCAGACTGGACCTTGGCTCTTCCTCTTCCCACTTCTGATCTTTCAGCACACGTTTCCATTTCTACTTTCACAACGGATCCAGAACCTAAAAACTGATCACTACCTGTGCTGATACCATTGTGGTCTCAGCCATCATTTCCTCTTATCTAGATTATGGCAATTGCCTCTTGAGGGGAGAACAAGCTCAAATCGTGATTTTTTTCCTGTGCTCTCACCACAAAAATCATCAACACAGAAGACGTTCTGTATTTTGTAGAGACCGGGTTTCACCATGTTGCCTAGGGCAGTGTGAAACTCCCGAGTTCCTCTGCCCTCCTTCAGTAATGGCAGTTGTGGTGAGAGTTAAATAAACTAATACATACTATTATTATTAATAATATTGTTATCTACAGTACCACCACAACTGCTCTTCTGTAACTTTTTGGCCTTCATGTATGATGAAATATCTCTGTAAGACATTTGGTATCTTAAAGACCAAATAAGGTCATGAACTTCTAAGGTTGGCAACACACATGCAAATGTGTGTGTGGTTTCTCCCCATACAGCAAGCAAGCACTCAGGTCTGCAGTGGACACCAGCTAGGTGTCCTCCAATTCAATTCTGACACTACCTGGAGATAGTTCAGATCCCACAAGTTGAGGACCCAGTCCCACAAGATCACTCCGCTGTCCCCACCCTCCCCCATTCAGATGCTAGTTGCAAGTCCTGACCTCCAGAACTTCTGACTCACCCACTTCAAGACGGGCTTCCCGTGACCCTCTCTTTGGATTCAATTAATTTACTAGAGCGGCTCATAGAACTCAGGGAAACACTTACTTCCATTTACCAGTTTATTATAAAGGATAGTGCAAAGGATGTAGCTGAAGAGATGCATAGGGCAAGGTATAGGGGAAGAGGCGTGGAGCTTCCATGCTCTCCCTGGGTGCACCATCCTCCAGAAATCTCCATATGTTTGGCTAGCTGGGAGCTCTCTGAACCCTGTTCTTTTGGGTCTCTTAGCAAGACTCCATTGGATAGACATGATTGAAGACAACCAGGTAGAAATATGATTAGCTAAAAAAGGGTATGATCTAATACTAACAGACTGAGTCAGGAAACCTAGTAAGGCCCATCTGTCTAGATTCTTCGTGGCCTTCCCGTGCAGCATTTCTTCGTGCACGGTATGGGGCAGGACACTCTCTGGAATGAGAAATCAATCAGAAAAGCCAGGAAAGATTAGAGTCCTGCCTTGGGCAGGTGAAGGGAAGTCAGAAGAAGGTCAGAGAGAGAAAAGCCTGCTTCTGAGGCCTAAAGTGTCCCCAACATTATAGCAAAAGACTGTAGCAAGGGCTATGGGAGTTATGAGCCGGGAACCATGAATCTATATTTATATATAGAGGGAAGAGTGGAGTTTAGTGAGGAGTGGGAGTAGGGGAGGAAATTTTACATATGTATATATGTAAAATATCATACCTCTTAATTGGTCTTTTTCTTCACTTTGCCTCCCCATATTCACTTCTCCAAACTGTAAGTAGCCAGAGTGATTCTGTTAAAATATAGAGTTGAGATCATGTCTCTCCTCTGCTCAAAACTCTTAATGGCTTCCCATCTCATACAGATAAAGCCAACATCTTTACCATGGCCTGGAGGACCCTGTGTGACCTAGATCCGTGTTTTCTGACCTTGTATCTCAGGAACTCTGCAACAGCCATACTGGCCTCCTTGCAGTTCTGAAATGTATCAGGAGAATGCCTGTTTCAGGATCTTAGAACCTGCCGTTCCTTCTACCCAGAATGATCCTCCTCCAAATACGAGCATGACTTGCTTCTCCTCTTCTTTCAACTTTTCTGCTTTAATGTAATTTTCTCAGAGAGGTCTTCCTTAGCTCTTTTAAAAAATTTAAACACTGCTCCTCTTTCCCCTGCCCTGCCATCACTTCTCATCCTTCTTCTCCAGTTTATTTTTTCTCCTTAGTACCCATACTTATTTATCATACATGATATTTTACATATTTGAATCTATTCTGAGATTTTGCTTTGTTTTCCTTGCAAGTTATCATTCTGTACCCTGGTTTCAATAACTATATCCCTGTTCCCTGCCTTGGCTTGTGTCTCTAGCCCACATCTCAAATGTAAGGTTGCTGGATTTTAGAGACAGTCTTGGCCCACTCAGTTTCTGCCCCTGCATTTCAGTTTTCGTTGGTGGAAAAACTGAGCTGCAGGGGCAGGAAGGATTTTGTTCAAGGTCATATTTTATATTAAGTACATTCGTGAGTTTTTTCAACATATACTAGGTGTCAGGCATTTTACTAGGCACTGGATAGAGAGGAGTGAATAATATATACAGTTCCTCCAGTCTTGAGAACGTCACAGTAACAGTGAAGTGTTTACATATACAGATAATTATAAGACTGGATACAAAAAATCATTGATAGAGAGATGGTCAGGATGGTCAGAAGTGGGAACTGAACCAACATGAAGAAGGTGAGAAAAGCAGAGAGACAGGGTCAGGGCTGGAGTTCTGTCTCACTTAAATCTTGCAGCATTTACAATCCTTCATTCATTCATTCAACCTGAATATATTGGATGTCTACCATGTTTAAACTATTGTGCCTCCCTTTGAAGATACAAAAGGCATTTGATATCTTATAAAAGCTCTTTAGTAAGATATTTGGCATCTTAAAGACCAAATAAAGTCATGAACTTCTAAGGTCTGTCAGCAAATTTCCATCCTCAAGTCCCTGCCCAGTTAAGCCAAGCAATTTAAAAGCAATGGAAATTTGTTTCACAGTTTCTTCTCTCTCCCTCAGAGGACCCAGCAAGTAAGATTACTATTGTGCAAACCGGCTGTGATTCAGAGCTACAAGATTATAGGCTCATGTTGTCAAGTCTGGCACACGTTTCAGAAAGCCCCAATGTCCTTGGAATGGGCAGGTCGCATTTGTTCTTACACAAGTCACTCAGCCAATCAGCCCCAAGTAGAGGTAGCAGGCGGTGGGGCCTTTAATCTTTCAGGACACACCATTGGCCTTTCAAGGTTACTTAATCAGGAGATGAAATCCTGCTTAAAGATACACTCTGGGAGAAACTGATGGTCAGAGTGGATTGAGGATACAGGGCCCAGGACCCACGCTAGCGGTTTGTATGTCACATCTGGTCTCCAGCTACTCTGGTAAAAAAGGCAGATACAAAATACCATAAACTCTGCAGATAATTGAACTCTCCTTTGTGGGCCTGTGTAGTCTCCCTGTAAGACTGCCTTTTGTTTTCCCGTAAGGAGGGATTGGTGATATAGTGGAGTGACTTTTCAACATGCATCCAACACATGTAAGAGCGTTTGCATCTCATTCTCCTCTCCACTCCTCCCTCTGTATTTCAAGGAAACGCTGCCTACAGGCTTAGTAAGGTGGGGATTAAGAATTAATTATTGGATTTAGCAATTTGGTCATTGGTGACCTTGACAACAGTAGCTTCAGTGAAGTGGTGGGGGCAAATACTGATTGGAATGGACTCAAGACATTACAGGGAGCTCTTTTGAGAAGCATCAGTGGAGCAGAGACTTGGAATACAGCTGGAGGAAGATAGTGAAGATAGGGGGTTAAGAGGGTTAGGAGTGTTTTTTTTTTTTTTTTTCTTTTTCTTTTTAATGGAAGAAATTACAGTGTACTTGTTGTGCTGGCTGGAATGGCCCACTAGAGACAAAGCTGATGATGCAGAAAGGGAGATATTGCTAGAGCGATGGCCTTGAACAAGAAAGAGGATGGGAACTTTTAGTGATGTACTAGAGCTGGCCATTCAACACAGCTATTATTAAAGTGTATAAATTTACAATCACATAAATTACATATAAAAATTAATAAATATTTATTTATTTGAGATGGGTCTCACTCTGTGGCCCAGGCTGGAGTGCATGGCACCATCATAGTTCACTACAGCCTTGAACTCCTGGATTTAATAGATCCTCTGGCCTTAGCAACAGGTGTGTGCCACCACACTTGGCTAATTTTTATTTTTTATTTTATTTTTTGTAGAGATGGGGTTTCACTATGTTGCCCACACTGGTCTCAAACTCTTGGCCTCAAGTGATCCTTCTGCCTTGACCTCCCAAAGTGCTGAGGTTACAGGCAGGAACCATAGCAGCCTGGCCAAAGAGTAATAAACATTGAAAACTCATCCCTTCCTACTGCATTTTTCCATTATCTATGTTCTTGGTTCTTTATGGCTGTTGTACGTAGGTGGTGAAAATACCATGTGATGGTGTGCTTCTGTGCTTCCCTCCCCAACTCCCACCCCTCACTAAACTCCATGTTGCTAAATCCCCAACTTGTGTTTAGTGACATCGAGTTGGCATCTTTAAACATGGTAGGAGTACTTACACCACAGGAATCAGCAACCTTTGGAAATCAGGGCCTTGCGTGATTTATGCTTTAAAGGAGAGCTGTTTGTTAAACATTTTTCAGTTCACCTCAGGATTCAGTGGACAAATGGAGACACTGGTGCTAAAACAAAGTGCTGACAGTTCAGCCACAGGAACAAGAGGGAAGGCAGGGCATTTGGTCTGGTTGGTAGAGAGGTGGCAGAGCGATGTGACCTACTGACTAAGTGAAAATGGAAGTAAGGTAATGACTGGAGTATAAGACTGGGAACAAAGATGTGAGAGGTGTGAGGTGAGAGGAATGTGGGAGAGTAAGTGGATTAGAGAAATTCAGTACTTTCTTTTTTCTTTTTTTTTTTTGAGATGGAGTCTTGCTCTTGTTGCCCAGGCTGGAGTGTAATGGGCGATCTCTGCTCACTGCAACCTCCGTCTCCCTGGTTCAAGCGATTCTCCTGCCTCAGTCTCCCGTGTAGCTGGGACTACAGGCACCCGTCACCACGCCCAGCTAATTTTTGTATTTTTAGGAGAGACGGGGAGAGACGGGGTTTCACCATGTTGGCCAGGCTGGTCTCGAACTCCGGACCAGGTGATCCGCCCACCTTGGCCTCCCAAAGCGCTGGGATTACAGGCGTTAGTCACCGTGCCCGGCCAGAAATTCAGTACTTTCATAGTGTATTTGGTACCATTAAAAGGCGCCATAGGGTTAGTGGTTATGAATTTAAAAGATGCCTGTCACAGTGGGTGTGTATTTTCCTCCAGCCCCTTCCGGTGGCTTGGGTAGGGACAGTCAGAGGAGAGCTAGATTTACACAAGGCTAGGGTTTTGCCAGACCAGTGTGACTGTGTACAGCAGGGGCGAGCAAGATGGCAAAATCGTAAAAGTCATCACCTCGGAGACCCTCCATAATCACCCTCGCTAAAATCATGCCCGCGCCCGTGTCACTTTAACCGATTATTGTGTTTATTTTCCCAGCTTGTTGATTGGGTGTGAAATCAGCCGGCTCATCAGCAGGGCTGGTGTTTCCTCCCGGCAGAATCCGCAGTGCCCACCGCAGCGCTGGGGCATAGGAGGTCTCAGAAACGTGCTGAATACACGGATGAACGTGCTGGTTCTCCTAACATCTGGGCGTTGCAGTAAAGAATAATACTCGCAACTCTTTTGTATCCTCTAGTTCCCTTCTCCGTGGTGTTTAACCTCAGCGAGCAAAGGAACTTAACTGCAGGGTTGGATGCACTAAAACGAGGTTCTTATTCCCGAGGCAATCTTGACCTTACACAAGGCCCAACCCCAAGCCTCAGAGGCAGCTGCCTGGTGGCGTGAGTAATGCTGGCCTTTGTCACACCAGACCTTCCTTATTAATATTTTCCCGTGCTGCCAACCACGGCTTATTCTGTGACTCCAGGCGGTGATACCATAAACGCACAAGCCCAAGGTCCAGGTTTCCTGGGGCGGGGCGTGATGGCTTCCAGGCAGAGAAGCTTCTTTCGGCAGGCGCGGCCGCGGGAGGGTACCAGGGCCGCTCAGGCGCTGCCAGCGTGGAGACCGCGGGGCCCTAGGTGCTCTGGGCGCGCTCCAGCACCTCCCGCGCTCTGCAACACCCGCCTCCGTGACTCTGGGCGTAGGGGCAGGGGCGTGGGCGTGGCCCACTGCGCGTTTCTCCGAGTGGCCAATAAAGTTTCGAAAGTTTGAAAAGCGGAGGAAAAAGGCCACGCCCATGTGGCTGTCCGAGTGTGGGCGCCTGCGGGCCTCGGCGGAGCCTTGGGCTGCTCTGCGCTCGCGGAGGCGTGGCCGGTGCGCGGGGCCCGCGGCGCGCGGGGATGGGGGTCTCGGTGGACGTGCACCAGGTGTACAAGTACCCCTTCGAGCAGGTGGTCGCCAGCTTTCTCCGAAAGGTACCGCCCCGCTTCCACCCTCCGGATCCCGCGCTGCCTCCGCTGCTTGCCCCCTCTCTTCTCCTCCATCCACGCGGAAGCTGGCATCGTCCCTCTCTCTCTCCAGCCGCGGGCTTGGCTTCAGGGATGTGTGGGTCGAGAGGGATTTCCTCGAAAACTCCCCTTACAGGGAGCGGGAAAAGGCGCCGTGCTTGGCATCACGTTCACACCTGCCCCAGCTGAAAGAAGAGGCTTTCCTTTCAGGAAGAGCCTCGGGGAATGCCAGCTCGCGAACTCCGTGGAGTTGCAGATGACCGACGTGTGGAGCTTTCCCGTTCATCACTGACCCCTTAAAAGCGAGGGGAGGCCATTGGGCAGTCATCCTGGTTTACTCAGCATGATCGTTCTGCCGCCTCTCCACTTCCCCTTATTAAACAGCTGTGGGACTTCACGCAGCTTGCTTACTCTCTCTGTGCCTTAGTTTGCTAATCTGTAAAATGGGGAAGATAATAGTACCGACTCAGAATTGTTGTGAGGATCCAGATGAGGTAACTTACGTACAGTGCTTATCACAGCTGTGACCTAAATGAAGAAACTGAGGCAAAATCAATATAAAAAGAGAGTTTATTTGAGCCAAGTTTGAGGACTGCGTCCTGGGAGTGAAGGTGCCCTGAGTACACATTCTGATGAGCAGAAGTCGAAAGTGGGTTTTTAAAGGAGAATAAGAAGCGGTTCCTAAGTTGTTTACCAAGAATTTATATTAAAGTAATATAAACTATTGATTGGCTGTACATTGTTCTTTGTATCACAAATTCCGGGAACTTGAAGGTAATGGGTAAGGCATCTAACTGGTCGGGAACAAAATTGGGCTCGCAGGAATAGGTTGCTCGCAGGAATAGGTTGGGTGAGGAGGGGACCACCGAAGTCCTGTACTCTTGTCTCTCTGGGCTTGATCGGTTTTGCGTATTTCACTGTAACTCACACAATCTGCTCTGAGCTATTTTTTTTTTTCTCACTGCTACTGATGTTTAGCTAGGGCTCTAAAATGTTATTGTTGTTTGTATTACTACAACTGATTTCAATACAAGTAATGAACTCTTCCTCAATATTGAGTGGCCCTGAATCCTAAAGACTGTTTCTAGGGTTGTGGGTCCTGATAATAGGAAAATGGGATATGTCTTTGAGAAATCGAAAGCGCCCAGGCCTGGGAGGTAGGACTCCTGTACTCTGGTCTGGTTCTATGTGTGGTTAGTTCTCTGGGTTGACCTTGGCCGAGGGTCTTTTCTCTAGGCCTTAGTTTCCACATCTATAAGATGAGGGGTTGTACCGGAAGATCTTTTAAGGTCCCCTTCAGTTTTCACTTTCTTAAGCAAGATGTGCAACAATTGCAGTTTGTCTTGGTTAGCAGCCACGGAACATTGAACTCCATATGCAACCCGGAAGCCAAACTAAGGGAGATGCTGGGAAGACGAAGGTCATTTGTTAAACGATAAGGCATAGCCTGCATTAAAGGAGGTGACACGGTAGCCCTGGTCACAGAGGAATGAGGAGGACACTGGTTAACATTTTTTTGCTATAGGGGGCCTCTTTAGAAGGAATGTCAGCTTGCTGATATGTTCATTGATTTTCAGTGTCTAGACTAGTGCCTAGCACCTACTAGGTATTTAATAAAAACCTGATCAATGAATAAAGGAATGAGTGATTTACAGATCTTTTGTAGACTTTGCCTTAGGCCAGGCAAAGTCTACAAAAAGTAGACTTTTCTGGACCCAAAAAGTAACAGCCAACACCCAATGTTTTTGTTAGGACTGGCACTTTGGAGTCTGGGTATTCTTATGCCACTGCTTCTTTGTAAAGTCTTTTTGGATTGTCATCATCAAGAGTTAGTCGATCTCCACATTCTCAGAACTCTCAGGGCACTCTGTCTAGGCCTTGCTGACCTTCTGCAGTGTCAGATGGTGACTTCTGTATGTGTTGTATTTCCCATTAGACTCTCAGGTTTTTAAAGGTGAGACTCACTCCTGCAGAAGCACACAACACAATGCCAAGTTCTCATTTACGGAGGTCTCGGTGCATTGTCAGCTTTTGGAAAATGCTTTTCTTTTGTTGAATAGATACTTATCTTCTGTGTGCCAAGCTTTGTGCTAGGTGCTAGAAAAATGTGGGAGGTCACCACAGACCCTGTTCTCATGGAACTGATGGTGTGTAGTGGGTGAGATTAACATAAATAAATGATGAGCAAACGAACACAAAATTCAAATTGATGCTGTGTACTTATAAAAGGAAAATACATGGTGCTCGAATACAGCAGGGAGGCCTGCTGAAGTCAGACAGGGTGATCTTTAGGAAAGGCTTCCCTGAAGAAGTGGCACTTGTGAAATGATGGCTGAAGCATGAATAGAAGTTTCCTAGGAAGACTGGGTGTGTGGTGTGTGGTGTGGCATGGTGTGTGTGTGTATGTGCGCTCATGTGTACTTTCCATACTTTATCATGTTTACTGCTGCCAACACCCTCAGGAAGTAGTTATGATTAATTTCCATTTTACAATATAGAGAAACTGAGGACCAGAGAAGTCCAAGTGTCTTCCTCAAGTTCCTACAGCTAGCAGGTAGGACAGCCAGTATTTTAACACACAGATCCAAAACTCACACCCTGAGTCACCAGGCTCTGCTGCATTGCATATAATAGGCGATTCCAACGATCATTGAGGGAATACAGTGTTTCAGAATCAACTTTGCTGGCCGGGCGCAGCAGCTCATGCCTGTAATCCCAGCACTTTGGGAGGCCGAGGCTGGTGGATCACTTGAGGTCAGGAGTCAAGACCAGCCTGGCTAACATGGCGAAACCCCATCTCTACCAAAAATACAAAAAATTAGCCAGGTCTGGTGGCCTATGCCTGTAATCCCAGCTACTCAGGAGGCTAAGATGAGAATCACTTGAACCCAGGAGGTGGAGGTCGCAGTGAGCCAAGATCACACCATTGCACTCCAGCCTGGGTAACAGAGCAAGACTTTGTCTCAAAAACAAAAACAAACAAGCCCAGAAAACTTTGCTGTGCTCAATCTGTTTTCTTTTGTTCACAGTCTTCTCTCAGAGTTTGCTTAGCTGTGTGGATCTGTGGTCCCTGATATAAAGGTATAACTTGGATGTATGTTAGGGTGAGAACACAGAATGTTTAAGTTATCTATTGGTATGTAACAAACCACTCCAAAATTTAATGACTTAAACCAATGACAGGCTTTTAATTTTCACAATTCTGTGAGTTGACTAAGCTCATGTGGTTGGTTTTTGTGTGCTGTGTGGTATAGCTGAGGTCACTTATATAGCTATATTCAGTTAGAACCTGTTGTAATTCTTATAAAATATTTAGCAGAGTACCTGGTACATAGTGAACAAGAACTATGGAAGGGAAGAACTGGGAAAGGCAGAACTGAGAAAGGCAGAACTGGGAATATCAGAACTGGGAAATGGAAGGCGGAACTGGGAAAACAAGAGACAAACATTTGGAGACTAAAGATCTAGTGATGGAACAGTGTTAACGTCATGCATGTCACTGTACTTCCTTTCTTTCTATTCATTCATAAAGGAATCCTTCAGAGATTTCTTGGAAGGAGCTATGTGGCTATTTATAAGATGTCAGTAAATCCATTTGCTGGGTGAATTTTCCCCTTATGTTATTCAAAGCCATGAACTGGAATTCAGTAGACCTGGATCCTAATCATTATGCTTTCACTGTTAGGTTGGGTGGCCATGGAAAACCGTTTTCACCATCCTATACTGTGTCCTTGTCCAAATTAGAAAAGGCATATTTTAGGGGTCCACTTCATAAGCTCACAGTTCATAGGGCTGGTGGAAAGCAAATGAGACTATTTATGCAAATTAGAAAATGGTACTCCTTCCTCTAGGTGGGTGCAGTCCTGTGCCCATGGGTGTACTTGACGAGGAGCCCTTGTGCAGTGAGTAACATCACAACTGTGTAAGCCCTAGTTTCTCCTCTGTGAAAATGGTAATGCCACCTACCGCACCTACCTTCCAGGGTTGTTGTGAGGATATAACATGTGTTGACAGTTTGAAAAGCATAAGCTTTTTAAAATAAACCTAGGGTAGTAATAATTATCTTTTTGGCAAAATACACTTTTATTTTTCTTTCAGTCTTTATGATTTTTGTTTCAAAGGAAAGCACTTGGCAGAAGGGACAATCATCTGAGGATCCCTGGGAAGTATTTAATCTGATTTTGCACAATGGTATGTTTGAAGCTGCTTTAGCATTGAAGAAGTTCTATTTTAAATCAAATCTACTGATCTATGGCTTTTGGTTTGTTAGCAGTTGCCTTCCAAGTTATAATATACTACTGTTTTTAAAACCTGAAGAATGTTTGCTCTTCTTACATCTGCCTGTTGAATACCACAGGCAAAATATTAGCTGCATGCTTTCAAAGCTAAATGACACTGTGAAAACAAACAATATGATACCCTTTGTTCGTGAAATATAGTATTTCTCAATAAACTTCATGGAGGAATGTTATGAAACCCAAAATGGTTTATTCATTGGATGCTGAACTGTATGTATTCCAAGAACTATAGTGTCAATGCACTTGACGGTGTATTTTGGTTTCTTTCTTTGTGTGACTCTTAGCTTTCTAGCTCTCATCACTTACCACTGTTTCCTTCCTTTTACTTAAAATCATCTACAAAGAGAACACAAAATTGCATAGACGAATGTAGCAATGTAGAAAATAGGTCTTCTTTGGAATCTCACTTAGACCTTTCTAATGGGCTTGCCTTTCGTGACCTGGATTCAGAGAACTTCTTAAATTTCATCTGCCTGAAATTTAAAGTCATTAAAAAGGATCCAGAGAGCCATTATATTGACTATGTTTTCTTGTTTGTATCTAAATGAGGCCAGAGAAGTAAAGATTTTTCTTACCTTTGCAAGGTTGATTTTCTTTTTATGCTGTGGTCAAAAGAGTCATAGTGAATAGAGTATCACCTTCATAGGTGGTGATTTTTGTCATTTGTCTCTGATGTATCCCAAGTACCCAAAGAGATTCTGGAACATAGTAGGTACACAGCAAATCCTTGTTGAATGAATGAATGAAATAACTCTTTTGGGGATTAGCCCTGTGCAATTTTAGATTGAAGTCAGTATGGGATTCAGAAACATGTCCTTACTTTTGGTACTGTAATAAAATGGACAGATTAAAATATTAATAATTTCTTTGCTTCAACAGAATGACCCTGGGTGTTATTTATTTTGACTGGGAGCCTGGTATGCTGAACAAAATGGTTTGAATGTTTACTCTTAAGCTCATAAAGGGGATTTATGAATGGCTATTTCCATTTAGAGTAGAAAGTTGATTGGGTAATTAATAATGTTTCCATTTCTGATCCTATCTTTTCTCCCTTGCAAATCTGACACTTACATGTGTGGAACATATCTCCTCGCAAAGCTCCAGAAATATTTGGGGGTGAACCTGCATTTCTAAAATAAACGATTTGATAAACCATAGGCCTAGTTTAACATAATGATTATTTATCTTTTGTCACATGCTGTACTAATCTTTCTTCACTTTTATCTTCCTGTCCTCAGTTCCACTAGAAGATTAGGCATGATGTAAAGGAGAGTGGTGCAGATGTGCAGAATGTGGGCTCTGACATCGGATGGTGTGGGGAAGACAGGGATGGAGCGCTGTTAGCCCTGTGAGCTTGGACGGGTCATTTCATTTTTCTATGCCTCGATTTCCTCATCTGCAAAATGAGAATAATAATCACTATCTTCTGGAGTTGTTGGAGAAATTAAATTGGATAATGCATACAGTTACACGTAACATACCCAGCTTAATTTCAGCACACAGTAGGCTCTTTTAAAGTACTTGTTGAATAATGATAACAACAACAACAACAACAACAACAATAATTTGTTGCATTGATTTCATGAGCCTGAAAATAAAAAGCTGAGAGAAGTGGCATCAGAAATCTTTACTAACTTAGAGTAATAAAGGGGAGAGTGAGCGTGAATAAAGGTACACATTTGAATGAGGAATATTTTCTAAATGCCATTTGAATAACTGTAAAGTATACTTAGAAACTTATCTAGTGGAGATTGCTGCTTAATCTGTATAAAAGATAGAAGATATTGGCTAGGCATGGTGGCTCATGCCTATAATCCCAGCACTTTGCAAGGCCGAGGTGGGTTGATGAATTGAGCCCAGGAGTTCAAGACCAGCCTGGGCAACAGGGCAAAAACCCCATCTCTAACGACAACAACAACAACACTCCAAACCACACAGACACAGAAACAAACAACCCCTGCCCCCACCAAAATTAGCCGGACATGGTGGCACACACATGTAGTCCTAGGTACTCGGGAGGCTGAGGTAGGAGGATCGCTTGAACCGGGTGGCAGAGGTTGCAGTGAGCTGTAATTGCATCACCACTACACTCCAGCCTGGGTGACAAAATGAGACCCAGTCTCAAAAAAAAAAAAAAAAAAAAAAAAAAATTTTTTCACGATCTAAGTACATGGACCTGTCTTCAAGGAGTTCACTGTCAGAAGGGACAGAGGAGGATGTAGTAGTTTTCATGATAAGGCTTTCTCGGGGGCATATGGCAGATGTTACATTATAGTATGGGGCTAGATTTATATTTTAACTATAAATCCATGAAAGCATTTAAACTATTTAGAAATAGTTGCCTTTAAAAAACCAAGTAAATACTCTCTCTTGCACTCTCGCTTCTCTGGTGCAGCCCTTTCCCTAATGCTAGTGCAGAGTGAAGTGTCAGGAAGGCCTTGTATCTCACACAAATTCTGAACTGGTAAAGTATGAGCTTGTGAGTTTTTTTTAATTAGTCTAGGAAAATCAGATATATTATCTTCTAATCATTTTAAAATCATTGTTTAAGTATTTTTGGATTGCAGATAGATGCCAGCAATATATTTAATGCCATACCACAGTAAATCGCAAGGTAAAAACCGGTCTTGAAGCTTTTTAAGTTTTCAAAAGTGTTGATTCATTTGTTAGTAGCAAAACCAGCTACATTGATTTTCTACTTGCATAGTGCTAGGTATTATACTGTAATTAAATTGTTTCCTTTAATTCTTGTAACAACTCTTTGAGGTAATTATTTATTCTCACTTTACAGATGAAGAGACTAGGGCAGATTAAAATGATTTGTCGAAGCTTCTCACAGATGAGATTCCAATTCAGATCTCTTGGGCTCTAAAATTCACCGTTTTCCAACATCCTGTCTTTAATTTCGTTTTTTATTTCTTAACTTTTCCTTTAGAAACAATTTGACTTATAAACCATTTCAGAATCAATATGGCAAAACAAATAATTCCCGTATGCTTTTTTCCAGCTTCCCCGAACCATAGTATACTTTTTAAAACCAGGAAATTAACACTGATACAATGCTATTAACTAACCTATAGACCCTATTTAGATTTTGCCAATTGTCCACTAACACTGTTTTTCCAGTCTAGGATTCAGTTCAGGCCCCTACAGTGCATTTAGCTGCCAGTCTCCTGCAGTGTAGGGCAGTTCCTCAGTCTTTCCTTGCATTTCCAGACCATGGTGATTTTGAAGAGTGCTGGGCAGTTATTTGTAGCATATCTTTAGCTGCACTGGGTTTATGCGGACATTTGATGTTGTGATAAGAGGATTTTCCTCTGTGTTACAATGATAAACTGTCTTTTCAAAACCTTCACTATGCCATTGCTGATTATTGGGCCATTTTTGAAAGAAAGAGGCTGATGTGCTGTTGGTTGGCCTTTGTTTGGAATCATAGCTTTTCCTGGCCAGAAGGACCTCGATGGTCACCTGGTGGTTCACCACCCTGGCCTCACAGATGGCAGCGTTGTAGTCTGCATGTCTTGGCTCATTGCCCTTTGTTCTTTCTATTTCATCATCCTATTGAAAGACCAATGAACAGCCATTCAAAATACTTTTTAACTTAATTATGTCTTGTCCTTGATCTCGTCTTGGTATAAAATCAACTTTGCTTTTCTTCTGTGATAGACTATGATGTGTGGAGCTCATAAAAGGAATTTGGCATAGCTCGTGGTGATGTTTTTCTGCTGCTAAACACCAAATCTCTTTTCAGCAGCCCCATCTCTTTGCATGTACATGTTTGGCAGCAGCCTAGATAACAGATTCCCTTAATGCTTATAACACGGGGATGTTAATATACCAGACTGACAGTAGGTCTTCTTTGCCTTCTTTGCAGGACTCTTCAGACAGATCTGTCACTCACCTGCTTCCTTGTACTCTCTCGGGTAACCTCATTTGAAAATTGGTAGACAGTGACTCCTTTGGATGTCATTGACTGTTTCTGAGAGGGGGAGAAAATGTTATAAAAAACAGGCATTGGCTTCTGAGCTTTTTGGAAAGTTGATATTTTAATAACTCTTAAGAGTAGGCTTTCTGAAAGCTTATGGGTTTTTTTTTCTCTCAGCAAATATGAATGCTAAATGTTATATCTTCATGAAGCTTCTCCCACAAACATATTGAATATGATTTCTGTAATTAGATGGACTCAGTTTCTTGGACTCTTTCTTTTTATATGTGTGTGTTTGCTTTAATGCTTATTCCCCCCGCCCAATATTATGGAGTTCTTGGCTTATCTTTTAATATGTAAAAAATAAAGCAAGCAGATACAAGAGCTTTAGAAGAGTCTACATTTTACCCTTGTTAGACTGTAACATACATATGATATATACAGTGGTATTTGCAGTAGCTTCATGTCTTGGGGAAAGGAAAATGAGTTAGTTTACACATTCTGTGAAGAAAGTAAAAATTATAAGGATATGCAAAATGAAGTCAAATATACCTTTAAAAATTCCTTAAATCATCCATAAAGTAGTATAGCATACATGGCATATATATGCAGCCCGTGGGATCATTCTCATGCACACTGCAGTTTGTGATCACCTGAGTTAGGATTAAGAAAGACAAGGACTTTTGGCAGATATCTGGGTCTTCAGATCACATTGCTTTCATGAGAGTCTCTAGTATGAAATGGGGATTGAAGAATCCCAGTGTGACCCTGCTTGTCTGCAGGCTTTATACTATTATATTTATAGCATTAATACTTGATAGGTTTCCATGCTTTGAGAAGGACTGAGTGAGATCATGTGCATTGCGGCTTCTCTAGGATAGCACCTTGCATGAACACAGTAGCTGCTCGGTAAGTCTTTGATGGGTGTGATCCTGATTTAGCTTGATCAATTCTGCAATCATACTGGATTGTGTTTGAAAAGGTGTCCAGAAAAACCTGGCCACCTGCCTCCTGTCTTCTTCCCAGGTAAGTGTTTCTGGTGTTGACCTTTGAGAAACCTTCCCTCTTTCAACTCTTTCTCGTGGGAGTTTTGGTAAATTTTCATGAATTAAAACATGAATATTCAAGTTACCACGAGATGGCGTCAGATCATTTCAAGTAACGCCAGGTAGGGGGCGCCTCAGTTCAGTAAATCTTTAAAGAGGTTGAAATACGTGCCTTTCATAATACTTTCATAATACAGCAGTCAGCTATTGCAAATAAACCCCTACTTTCTTCTACTATTCTTCTATGGAAACTTGAGGCTCATGGCTCTTCAACTCCAAAAATTATGTAAGTGTGAAGTATTTGAGTTTATAATGTTTAAGAATTTCTCTGATAACTTAGTGAAGTAATCAGAACTTGAAAAATTTGATCCCCATGTCTCCCTGGTGATTACATTTTCAACGTCCTTTATAGTTTAGTTGAGTCATCTTCCTACAACTTATGGTGAATTTATAATATTCAGTCAATATGTATTTATGGATATGTAATGAACAAGCTAGAACTGTAGATAAGCCCATTTTACTTTAGTGTACATGTTACAATTTACACACATATAATCACAATTCAGAGGACCTGTGTGAGTCTCAAATATCTCCCTTACTTTAAGGGTACTATGTAAGCGAAAGTCTCCTTTGCTGAGGAGCAGAGTATCTAAACCTGACCCTCTGTCATGGGCATGTAACTTGGAAGGGCTGAACTTCAAGAAAGCAATCATTGTATTTCCAAGCATTTTTTTTTTTTTTTTTTGAGACAGAGTCTCACTCTGTCACCCAGGCTGGAGTGCAGTGGCATGATCTCGGCTCACTGCAACCTCCGCCTCCCAGGTTCAAGCAATTCTCCTGCCTCAGCCTCCTGAGTATCTGGGACCACAGGTGTGCACCACCACATCTGGCTAATTTTTGTATTTTTAGTAGAGACAGGGTTTCACTATTTTGGGCAGGCTGGTCTCAAACTCCTAACCTCAAGTGATCCACCTGCCTCAGCCTCCCAAAGTGCTGGGATTACAGGCATGAGCCTCCATGCCCAGCCAAGCATTTTTTTTTCCCTAGGGCTAAAATGAATGAATGAATGAATATATAAATAAATAGATTTTTTTTTTTTTTGAGATGGAGTCTCGCTCTGTTGCCCAGGCTGGAGTGCAATGGCACAATCTTGGCTCACTGCAAGCTTCACCTCCTGGGTTCAGGCCATTCTCCTGCCTCAGCCTCCTGAGTAGCTAGGACTACAGGCGCCTGCCACTGTGCCCGGCTAATTTTTCGTATTTTTTAGTAGAGACGGGGTTTCACCATGTTGGCCAGGATTGTCTCGATCTCCTGACCTCGTGATCCGCCAGCCTTGGCCTCCCAAAGTGCTGGGATTATAGGCATGAGCCACCGCGCCCAGCCATAAATAAATAGATTTTTAAAAACCAAGTTTTTCATCAGTTATCAAGATTGCAGTTTCTAGGATGGAAGTGTGAATAACAGAGTTTACCAACATGGAACATGAAGAGATATTGAGGTTGCCGAAAGCTGAGCCACTGCTCTCTTCATAGATTGGTTTCTGACTGAAGGCAGGCTCATTTTCCAAAGTGATCCCTGAGGTCATTGAGGTTTATATTCCAAATTGTTTATTCAGAAAATATTGACTGAGTGCTTTCTATGTGCTGGGCATTATGCTGGCTGGTGGAGGTATAGGAGTAACTGAAATAGACAGTATTCCTGCCCTCAGAGAGCCTGTGTTCTAATCTACTGTCTTTTTGGGTCATAGATATCTTTAAGAATGTGTTAAAGTGATGAACCCCTTTCCCTGAAAAATCCGTTAATAAATCAATATCACACACACAAAGACATACACACCCCTGCTGTGGGTGGAGACCCACAGTCAGAGTTTTGTGTTTCACTTCCTAGGGTTCGGAAAACGTAAAGCTCAAGTTTGCAAAGTGAGGGGCCTTTCTTCTTTCTCCCATCAGGCTGCCTGCTGCTCTTGCCTTCTGCTCAACACTTTGTGATGTCATGGATAAGACTTCTTGCTAATTTTCTTTTCAGATTTGATCACATGATACATCGGTAAACCTCAGGGAAAAGAGTCCAAGGGGGCTTAGTAGGCTCAGGTCAGCAGCTACCTTGTCCTGTGGCTTCTAGGAGGTCACTTCTGCTCCCAGTGTCTCTCTTTTCACATCTGAGTAATGGAAAGGATTGTGTTAGGTTAACTCTTAGGCGATTTAGTGGTAGGTTTGGTGGGCAGGCTTTGTAGGCTGGCAGAAAGTATCAGGGGGTAAATTATGTTACCCCCAGATATACTATTCATTAGCTGGACAATTTGAACAAATTATTTAATTTATCTAAGCCTTATTTTTCATATATGAAGTGGAAAAAGTAACACCTTATAGAATGGTTTTGTGAATTAACTGAGCTAATGTATCTAAAGTATGTAAATTGCCTAAGACAAAAGCAGTGGCTATTATCAACCTTGTCACAGCCAAATTGCTTTTCAGGGGAATTAAATCAGCATGTTAAATATTTATTGAGCATTTACTATGTGCCTAGCAAAGCATACTTCTATGATTATCCTACTGTGATGCTAACCCAGCCACCAGACAATGATATTAGACCATAGTGAAGAGGTCCACTCTACATTAAACAGGCCTGGTTTAATTCCCTGGCTCCACCAGGAGCCAGCTGGGTGACCTTAAGCAATCCAGTCTTCATTCAGTTTCCATATCTGAAAGATGGGGATGATGATATCACATAAATCAGTTATAACAGAGGCTGTTGGATTTAGACAAGATTGTACAAGGAAAGCATTTAGTACAGTGCCTAACTCAAAGAACACTCTTGATTTATGTTAGGCTGGTTCAATATTAATACTATTATTATTTACTGATTAGCTTAACCTCATCCCCCTCAGGGCTAGGTTGGATCTAAAGAAGGTTTTCCCCAGATTTCATGTAAGTCGAGATGATGATAGCATCTCACTTATCTAGGCCCAAGTTATAAAATTAAGATCCATGATTCAAAACTGGGCTTTGTTTAGAAGTTTCTTGGAAAATATTTACTAGTCCTGCAAACAGCTGTGGTTACTACTAAATAATTCACCTTGGTAGATTAATGGTAATTATTTTTTATATGTTTTTGTTTAGTACCCCAACCCCATGGATAAAAATGTCCTCTCTGTAAAAATCACGGAGGAAAAAAGAGGTAAGTTCTCTGTACAGTTTTTTTCAGTAATGATCGTTAAATGATAGTGATTTTTGTAAAGATATGTGTGTGTATGTGTGTGTGTGGCCTATTAGGTTTTTAAAAAAATTGTTCACCTACAGTCCCTTTCCATTATTAGTTGTTAAACAGGTATATTTCTGTACTTGAGGTGACTTAGAAAGGTGTGGCAGGTAGAGCACCAGGATTTACGATAGTAAAAGACCTGCTGATGCTTTTTGTCACTTTCTAACTAATAATTGATGACAACACTGAGCTATATATAATTGTAACCGCTAACATTTTTGAGCCCTTAATATGTGCCAGGTACTCTTATTAATTCATTTAATCTTCAGAACAATGTGTGGGATAGGTATTAGACTACTCATTTAATGTATGGAGAAACTGAGATACAGAGAAGTTAAGTGACTTGCTCAAGGTCACATGGCTGTAGCCTATTATCATATCATTTTGTAGATAGCAAAATGCATATGATTAAAAATGAGATGTGACCATAAAGTGATTGCTTATGGAATCACAACTACTTGGCAATGTGGTTTAGCATTGACTAAATCAGGAGTTGACAAGCTATGGCTCGCGCTGCCTGTTTTAGTAAATAAAGTTTGATTGGAACATAGTCACATTTGTTTACATGTCATCTATGGCTGCTTCCTCACTATAACAGCAGAGTTGAGCAGTTGCCACAGAGACTTTATTGCCCACAAAACTTAAATTATTTAACATCTGATTCTTCACAGAAAATGTTTACTGATTCCTGGTCTAGAGCATAGGAATCTCTTCTCTTCTGTGTTATCCCTATCTCCACAAAAACCATTATCAGTGTCAGTGTTTAAACTTGAGAACTGGGCAAAGCAGGAAGCTGTGACGATGCACATAGTCAATGTACAAAGCTTTGGAGACACTGGGGCCTAGGTCCAGCATGCCCTTTAGCCTTCTTAGGAATCATGAGATGCTACTGTTTGTTGTATGACTCTGGAGCCCTCTCTGTGCTTGGCAAACATAACTGCCTTTTGCTTGTATATGCATTTTCTGTACTTCTATAATCATATAGATATATTAAAAATATTTTCTCATGTACCTGCAGTGTGGGAAAAACTTATTATTTGTCATCAGACAAACTGGATTTCAAATCTCGATTTCATTACTACCTTGGTGACCTAACTTTTTGGAGCCTCAGTTTCTTCATCTGTCAAATGGGAAAATAATCTTGTTTTTAGGTTGTCATGAAGATCAAATGAGAGAACACTGTGCATATTCTAAATTGAAATGTTAATTATAATTTCTATCATTGTCAGGGGCATCTTTGCCGTTGGGAGTGGCTAATCCATTTCGAGTATGTGTGAAGCAAACACTGGATGAGATGGCCAAAGGGAGGGCCAGTGGGCAGAGGGGTTGGCACCCTATCAACAGCTTCTGGGCAGTCAGGGTTTTTGCATCAAGGGTTGGGACTACTACAGCCAGAGCTTTGGGAAAACCTGTAACAGAGTGGCTAAGTCACAGTGATTCACAAAGCAGAAGACTGCACTTCAGAGTTTATTCTTTTCTCTGCCTCTGCCTTTTCTTAACATTGTTTTTACTTCCCTGGTTTAATTCTGGAAACTTCATCGCAGAGCAAAATGGTTGCAGTCCTAGTGTTACAGTAGGTAGCTAGTCAAGTATGAGCAGGATAGAAGAGGGCTTACACACACACACACACACAGAGAAGAGGGCTTACACACATACACAAGAGAGCTTACATACACATAGAAGAGGACTTACACATACACACACAGAAGAGAGTTTACACACACATACACACAGAAGAGAGCTTACACATATACACACAGAAGAGAGCTTCCACACACACACACAGAAGAGAGTTTACACACACATACACACAGAAGAGAGCTTACACACACACACAGAAGAGAGTTTACACACATATACACACAGAAGAGGGCTTACACACACACACAGAAGAGAGTTTACACACATATACACACAGAAGAGAGCTACACACACACACACACACACGCACACACCCAGGAGTGTTGGGTGACCATCAGGTGATGGTCAGGCGGTTGTTAACTGTCTCACTAAAGTAATAATTGGTCACAGTTGGCATCAGGCAAAGGCCCGCTCCTAATAGATAGAAAACACCTGAAACTGATGATCAGCAGCTTCCTGATAAGATCTCAGGATTTGGGAGAAGTGATGTAAGACCCCAGACGTATGCCAACGCGTAAAACCCCAAGTCAAAAGGTCAGACCACACACTTGCCTTTCAGGTTGCCCGCTTGGCTGTCTTCCAAGTGTCCTTTCCTTCCTTTCATTCCCATTCTAAAGGAACCAGAATAGCTTTTTCCTGTTTAGGAAGGTTTATAAAAAGAATAGGAATAGCCATTTCCTATTCTTTTTAATAAACGTTCACTCCTGCTCTAAAACTTGTCTTGGTCCCTCCTTCTGCCTGATGCCCCTCAGTCGAATTCCTTCTTCTGAGGAGGCCAGAATTGAGGTTGCTGCAGACGCGTACAAATTTGCTGCCGGTAACAACAGGAAGTCTACTCCCTTATGAGAGATAAATGTGGCTGGTAAAATGAGTTATAGGTTTAAATTTTGTAGCCAGATATCAGTGCTTGAAAGTTAGGTACAGAAAGTAGCAGCATCAGGTTCTCCCCCTTTTTGTTGAAACATTCTCTTTGGAGTTGAGCAGGAGTCCCACTGGTCATCGTCATTGGGGCACTGACACGGATAGTCCAGAGCAGTGAATGGTTGCGATTATTTCATCCTTGACACTGGAATGTGCGTTCTGAGTTACTGTTGTACCCTTATTCCTTCATCACAGATAAGGAATATCTGCTTGGCCCAGGAAAGTGTCAGGGAAACTGAATTTTGAATTAAACATTTTCTGTAGGAATTCTGCAAATAGAAAATTGAGATTGACTTTAAAAGATTTATTGCGGGAGGCTGAGGCAGGAGAATCGCTTGAACCCTGGAGGTGGAAGTTGCAGTGAGCCGAGACCATGCCATTGCACTCCAGCCTGGGTGTCTCAAAAAAGAAAAAACCAAAAAACAAAAAACAACAAAAAACCCCCCAAGATTTATTGACACTAAGAAAAGAACACATTTCCTTAATTTTTTGTGTATAAAAATTTTTCTTTTTTAGATGAATCAACAGGGGTCATCTACAGAAAGAGGATTGCAATCTGTCAGAATGTGGTTCCAGAAATTTTAAGGAAGGTAAGTTCATTTTAAAGTTTAATCACAGTTGTTGTAACATTGAGTTTTTTTAATAGTCATGAAAAGGAACAGCATTTTCTGATGTAAAGGAGCATTAGAAACTTCCTCCTCCTTTTACTTCACAGCCTTCTGAGGAAGAAAGCTCTTTCTTATCCAACCTCAGTTTTAGCAGATGCCACTGGAGATACTTTGTCTCTCTGTCTTGTGAAGGACTCTTAATGGACATAGAGATGTTGTGCAATTACTTTAAAGATACTTTTGGCATTTTGCATGAAGTGACTAGTCTTTTCATGATTAGAAATGACTCTTAGGTGAGAATGATCAGAAATGGGAAGATTGTAAATATTTAGTCTCATCTTTAATAAGAAAGAGAAAAACTTCAGTTTCTAATTCACTATCAGAGATAACAGCTATTTACCAGAGAATAATGTTCTCCACGCCGTCTGTTAAGTCTTTATGTGTATTTCTCTAAAGTAATATCATTGATGATGAAATCTTCATGATAGCAAATGTTTTCTCTCTTTGAAGAAGAGCACTCTGGTGATTCTTTGTTGGAAAAAGGTGAGTGGAAATTTTTAATCACATTGCTTGAACTATAGAGGGATTTTCAGTGGGAGTCCTTTTAGAGCTATGAGGAAGTCAGAGGAAAGCATCTGGATATGCCCTTTCAAACAGGTCTCAGAGGGTAGTTTCAACCTGAGAGAGATTCTGTGTGTGATGTTGTGTTAGTCCATTCTCAGGCTGCTAATAAAGACATACCTGAGACTGGGTAATTTAATAAAAGAGTTTTAATGGATTCACAGTTCCACATGGCTGGGGAGGCCTCACAATCATGGTGGAAGGTGAAGGAGGAGCCAAGGCACATCTTACATGGCAGCAGGCAAGAGAGTGTGTGCAGGGGAACTGCCCTTTATAAAACCATCAGATCTCGTGAGACTTATTCACTGTCATGAGAACAGCACGGGAAAACCCACCCCCATGATTCAGTTACCTCCCACTGAGTCTCTCCCATGACATGTGGGGATTATGGGAGCTACAATTCAAGATGAGATTTGGGAGGGGACACAGCCAAACCATATCAAATGTGGAACCCAGCTTGGATCCTGCCGACTAGCTTGCAAATTAAATTGCTGTGTTGTAGGTGGAACAAATGGCAGCTTCCATCACTTCCTTATCATGAATTAAAAGACTGTCACATTCTTCAGTGTAATAAAGCTGATATGACAATGAAAATTAACTTTCTTTTTTCCAGATGGTAAAACTTGTTGCACTGTAGCAGCAAATTATTACTGGCTTTTTCCAGAGTGTGTACCCTGCCTTTGCCCTGTATACTCACTCTGAATCTATTATTTAAAAAGGCATTCAACTTTGTCTTGTATCTCAATTCTTAAATAATTTAAGGACACCTCTGACTTGTACAATTCTGCCTTTGTAGTTTTCCATGTCTTCACCTAGGAAACCATACATTTCTACGTATTGGACAGAGTTTAAAATGAAGAAAATATTTTACCTGATATTGTTCTGCATGTAAGCCTGTAAGTGGGCTCGATTAGAATCCATCAATTTAAGAAGGCCATAACCAGCCTTAGAGGAGATGCGAAGGAGGCTGATAATTTGCTTAGTGTTTAGCAGTTAGGGAAATTAGGCCAGGGACTGTATAGCCTACATAAATCCTGGGTCATTTGCATGTCCTCACCAGCACTTAGTAAGGTCATAGTATGTTTGATTATCAAAAACGTACAGCCACTGGTGAGCCATCATCCATATATCAGGATTACTTGTCATCTTGGTTATCCAAGACTGAGAGTAACTCTGGATGTGGTCATTATGTAGCCTGCTCTTCCTAAATTGAGAAAGCCATTCTCTTTCTGTTGGGCAGGTGAGCATTTTGAAAGTACCTAATATCCAATTAGAAGAGGAGTCATGGCTCAATCCTCGGGAAAGAAACATGGCTATACGGAGTCACTGCCTTACGTGGACACAATACGCATCCATGAAGGAAGAGTCTGTCTTCCGGGAAAGTATGGAAAACCCAAACTGGTAAGACTCGTGTGTGTGTGTGTGTGTGTGTGTGTGTTTTGGATGCAGGGATGGACACATGAGTACATACATTCAAAATCTATGGTTCTATACTTATGACCTTTGTTTATAACTCATATGAATTCCACATTATTAATTTTTTAATCACAGTAATTAATGAATTTTTTGGAGGGGGATCAGGAAATGATAGAGTTCAACTCCCATATGACCATCCCTCCCAATCCTGGTGTCTTTTTCACCCTCTCAAGAAGTAGTGTGTGTTATCAGTTTGCTGAATATTCTTCCGGACCTTAAAGAGATACCTTTAGATACTTACATATATACTCATAGAGTCTGTATAGTGTGATTTTGTATACATTTTTAAACATATATTATAAATTATTTTGTAAATTGTGAGTTTGTAAATTGTGTACTTTTTTTTTTTACTTAATGGAATGTTTCTGAGCTTAAACCATGCGATATATAAATATATATATAAACAAATATATATAAATATATACATAAATATATAAAAATATATATATAGCTTATTCCTTTATTGCATATAATTCAATCCTGTGACTGTATGACATTTTATATAGCTACTACTTTTTTGATAGACAGATGGTATCTAAGTTTTTTTTACAAACAATACTATAATATTTGTGAAGCATATGTTCCTTGTATGTGATCCTTTATGTTATATATGAGTTGTTTATCTAAAGTAGATTTTTTTTTTTTTTTAAATGCAGTCTGGCTCTGTCACCTAGGTGGGAGTGCAGTGGCATGATCATGGCTCAGTGCAACCTCAACCTCCTGGGCTCAAGTGATCCTCCCACCTCAGTCTCCTGAGAAGCAGGGACTACAGGCATGTGTCACCATGCCTAGTTAATTAAACGAATTTGTTTTGTAGACATGGGGTCTCACTATGTTGCCCAGGCTGGTCTCAAACTCCTGGGCTCAAGTGATTCTCCTACATCAGCTTCCCAAAGTGCTAGGATTCCAGGCGTGATCCACTGTGCCTGGCCTAAAGTAGAATTTTTAAATATCAGGTTTATTGAGATATTATTTGCATACAATAAAACTTACTATTCTTAGTGTATAGTTCTTTGAGTTTTGACAAACATATAGTTATGCCACCACTGCCACAATTAAACTATAGAACATTTTAGATAGGTTTAAAACCGTTAATATTACAAGACCAATCAATGGGGGAAAGAATATTTCTTTCAACAAATGGTGCTGGGATAACTGGATATCCACATATGAAAGAAGGAAGTTAGATTCCCTACCTCGTGTAGAATACAAAACTAACTCAAAATAGATCAAATACCTAAATGAAAGAGTTAAAACGATAAGACACTTAGAAGAAAACATAGGTATAAATCTTTGTGATCTTGGGTTAGGTAGTAATTTATTAGATATGATAGCAAAAATTTAAGCAGCAAGATTAAAAATAGATAAAATTGACTTCATCAATTAGAAACTTTTGTGTTTCGAGGGACACTGTCAAGAAGCTGAAAAACAGGCTTGGCACGGTGGCTTATGCCTGTAATCCTAGCGCTTTGGGAGGCCAAGGCAGCCCGATCACTTGAGGCCAGGAGTTCGAGACCAGCCTAGTCACATGGCAAAATCCCATCCCTACTAAAAATACAACAATTATCTGAGTGTGGTGGTGCACGCCTATGGTCTCAGCTACATGGGTGGCTGAGGCACGAGAATAACTTGAACCCAGGAGACGAAGGTTTCAGTGAGCCGAGATTGCACCACTGCACTCCAACCTGGGCAACAGAGTGGGACTCTGTCTCGGGGGGAAAAAAAAAAAAAGACACACAATAACAAGTGTTGGTTGTGGATATGCAGAGAAATTAGAACCCTTACATGTTTCTTATGGGAATATAAAATGGTGCAGCTGCTTTGGAGAACAGTTTTTCAGATCTTCAAAAAGTTAAACATAGAATTACCATTTGACCCAGCAATTTTACTCCTAGGTACTTCAAGAGAAATGAGAAAATATATGTCCACACAGAATCTTGTACAAAACTTTCATAGCAGTATTATAATAGCCAGAATGTAGAAACAAGCCAATATCCATCAACTGATGAATATATAGCCCAAAAAAGGAATGGAGAGCTGATTCATGGTTAAACATGGACAAATTTTGAAAATATGCGAAATGAAAGAAGGCAGTTACAAAAGGCCACATATTGTATGGGTCCATTTATTTGAAAAGTCCAGAATGTGTAAATCCATAATGACAGAATGTAGATTATTGATTGCCATGGGTTAGGGAGAAAGGAGAGTGATGAGTGACTGCCAGTGGGTATGGAGTTTCTGTTTTGGGGTGATGAAAATGTCCTGGAATTAGTGTTGATGATTGCAGAACTCTACGAATATACTAAACCTCACTGAATTGTGTACCCTAAAAGGGTGAATTTTATGGTAAGTGAATTATATCTCAATACAGAAAACTATATAGCTGATTCTCAGGACATGCATACTTTTATTAGTTTATATGATGTTTTAGTTTGGGCTGCCATAACAAGAATACCATGAACTGGGTGGCTTACACAGTAAACGTTAATTTCTCACAGGCCTGGAGGCTGGTAAATCTACCGTCTAGGCCCTGGCCTTTCCAGTGTCTGGTGAAGGCCATATTTTTGGTTTGCAGATGCTGCCTCCTCATCATTGCCTCACATGGTGGATAGAGTGAGTTCTAGTCTTGGTTTCTTTTTATAAGGACATCAGTCCCATCATGCAGTCTCTAACTCATGACCTCATGAAAACCTAACTACCTCCCAAAGACTCAGTCTCCTAGTACCATCCCACTGTAGGTTAAAGTTTCAACACATGAATTGGGGGTGGTGGGGGAGGGTACCGACATGCAGTCATAACGTACAGATTCTGCCACATTGCCTTCCAATGTGTTGATATGCACATTTTACACTGATCAACAACACATGAGAGGGCTCATTCCCTTACAACATTGTCAGCACTTATTCACATGCTTTTTAACTTTTGCCAGTATAATGGGTGAAAGATGATTAATTTTTTGAGACATGTTTAAAAATAAGCAAAATATAAGCACTAAATGTTAACAGTGATTTTTGCTGTGAACGGTTGTTGCTGTGAACTGGATAATTATCTGTGTTTTTTGTTATTGTTCTATGTGGTTTGAATTTTTTATTATATACTTATCATTTTATGGAAACAGTAAAGCCCTCAAGCCCAAACAACTATAAACCAAAAATCTAAAATCCATTCTTAAGCCCAAACACTTGTCCAAATCATTACTGCTCTCCATAACTTTGGTCCTGTAGTGATAATTCTAGGATGCTGCAGCAGCCCGCTGAGTGGGTGTGAAAGCCATGTCTTATTAGCATCAGAGGTGGGCTTGCTCTGAACCACCCACCATTTTTTCTGTCTTAGTCTCTCTCATGACAAGAGTTTCACATAGGGCATAGATGTTTGGGATTAAGTGTGAAGGCTGTGGCCAGAAAATAGAGCTTCTTTCTTTGTATGAAGAAATAGCAAAAGGATGGAATTGGCTGATTTTGTGCAAAAAAATCATTTCATCTACTTTGTTTTAGCCTTAATTTTTGCGCATATTTGAGCTATTAGCTAGTCTTAAAAGGTGAACTAAGCCTTCATCTGTGATATGTAAAATGACAATTAACTCTGAGAGGGAGGATATCCTTTAAGAACAATTTTTCTTTGTGTGTTTTTCAAAAAGTATTTTAAAATAGTCATTCTGATTCTAGAAACAATAATGCGTGTGTCTTGTAAAAATATTAACGAATTCTGAGAAAAAAAGGAAATATTATCATACCTGGAGATACTGTCTGTTTACATGATTTTCTTGGTCCATTCCTAATTGATACTTAGATTGGTTTTGCTTTTACAAACAGTGTTGTGATGAAAATCTCTATGATTACATATTTTCCCACTTATTCAATTACCATTTAAGGTAGATTGAGCAAAGTGAGATTTCTTGGTCAAAGGTTATATGCATTTTATATTTTGGAACATATGACCAGACTCCTGTATAAGAAGGTTTGACCAGTTATATGTTGTTTTTTTTTTTTTTTTTAATTTCTTTGGTTTGTTATGTTCCAGTCCTCTCCAAAACACTACCTTTTCTATCATTGACACAGAGGGCTAACACTTATTGATGCCTACTATGTCAAAGTCAAAGCTATATCCTTCATGTGCATTCTTTTGAGGCTTAGGTTAAATAACTTTCCCAAGGTGATACAGTCAGTAGATTGCTAAACCAAGATACAAATGCAGGTATCGTAGACTCCACCTTGAGCACGGTGGTGAGGCAGGAATATGAACATTTACAAAGGATGGGTTTATCTTGTTCTGTAGAGTGCTTTGGATCCCAGGTATGAAGGATGGGTTTTGTCCCTTCAGCAACAAGCAGTCACACAAAGGTTTCTGAGTAGGGGCTGATAGGCTGAAAACTGGGATCCACATTCTAGAGAACTTATGTTTCCTTAGCTCTTGACATGCATTTAGAAAGGCATTTAGGCAGACATTCTAAATAAATAGGTAATGGCATGGGATGGGGGCATCCAAGAAAGATTCATTATTACTTTAATTTCTTCCCTTTGCTAAGGAAATATGAGAGTAATGGCTAGCTACTGCACCCAGAATAGGGACAATTGTTTTTTAAAGGGAATAAAAAAGCTGTCAGGGCTACTAAGTGTAAAATTAGACTTTCAAGCTGTGTGTTGGTTAGCAGGTGTGGGTGTGTGACTAGAAACCAGATGTCACTCTGTCCCTGTGCATGGCCTGTTGGCTCAATTCAGAGATGGGCTCAAAACAAGTTTCCTTTAGAAATTAAGCCTTGCTCTATGTCCTCTTTACATAGTTCTGATTTTGGCTTCCCACTGACATCTCTACAGTTGTGGCACCTTCTTGGGCGAGAGAACTACATTGGACTTTCCCCCATCTGTACTATCACACAACAGGATAGCTCTAATATGCTTTCTTCCTTCACTAATTATATATGACATTGTCTTCCTGTAGTTTTTATGGAATGGAATTTCTATTCTCTCCATAATAGGTATGGGAAGATAGGGTGATGTCCTGTTTCTCACTCATCTGACTCTCCCAGAACCCAGGTTGGCACTCCATGCCTCAGAGAAGCCCTCCTGTACTTACTTTATCCCTCCTCCTGTATCAGTTAGGCTGCCTTGTGCTGCAAGTAGCAGAAACCCTGACTCAGACAATACCAGCCATCCCTTACATGTGTTTACTATGTGCAGGCTCTGCTTTAAGTACTCAGTGTATATATGTATATGTGTGTGTGTATATGTGTGTCTATATTTAATCCTCATAATAACCATGTGAAGTTGGAACTATTATCTTTGTTTTACAAACTGAGGCTAGAGATGTCAAGTAACTTGTTCGAGGTAAGATGACCAGTAAGTGGCAGCACCAGATTCGAACATGGGCTGTTTGGCTTTCGAATCTAAGTGGTTGGCAGCGACACTGCCCTTCCTCTCACCAAGGAACTGCATTATCTCATAGCCAAGTGGGCAGTATTTCCATAGCTCTTATTCTTTTGGCTCTACCTTTGTATGTCAACTTTTTTTTTTTTTTCAAGTTTGGATTCCTCATGACTGTCAACAGCATCTAGAATCAGCATACTAATTTGTCCACATTTAGTGAGAGAAAGAGCTATGTCGAGGAGGGAACCTGTCTCCTAGCCGTGAGGAAAAAAGCCCTTCCCCTGATGCTGATTGAGTCAACTTAGGACACCTGCTCCCCCAGACCAATCAGCGTGTTCAGAGGAATGATATGGTTGTATTGGCAGATCCAGTCAAGATCTGCCCTTGGAGCAGGGGGTGAGGTCGTCTCCCTCTGAAGCACATGGGCTGCATGGGGGTGAGTAGGCACCTGAACAGAAATAACTGGGGCATGGTAGAAGGGGACTCTGCACACATTTTTTCCTCTTCATGTTTTCTTGGCATCACATTGCCCGTTGTCTTTATTTTGCTTTGGAAGTAATGGAGACTCACTACTGCAGATTATTACAGGGATATTTCTGTACCAGTGATCAGGCCTCCTGAGGGATAGGAACCAGGAATTGGAAAGCCAGCAAGACCTAAGGCAGCCTCATAGTCTCTTATTTTTCTATGTCTGACTACTTTGTCTAGTAATTTACTTATCTGCTTTATTTACACGGCCAACCTGACTCCCTCCAGGCCTGCACAGGGTCTCTCCTGTCATGTCCTATGCCACAGTAACTGAGTAGGCTTCTGTGTTCAGAATCCTACCGCTGGGCCAGGCGTGGCTCCATACCTACGATCCCCAAACTTTGGGAGGCCAAAGTGGGAGGATCTTGTGGCCAGGAGTTTGAGACCAGCCTGGCGACATACCAAGACCTTGTCTCTACAAATAATAAAGTAATTAGCCGAGCGTGGTGCCACATGCCCGTGGTCCTAGCTACTCAGGAGGCTGAGGTGGGAGGATCGCTTGAGCCCGGGTGGTCAAGGCTATAGTAAGCTGTGATCCTGCCATTTAATTCCAACCTGGGCAACAGAGCAAGACCCCTGATATAGTTTCGCTGTGTCCCCACCCAAATCTCATCTTGAGTTGTAGCTCACACAATTCCCATATGTCGTAGGAAGGACCCAGTGGGAGGTAATTAAATCATGGGGGCAGGTCTTTCCCGTGCTGTTCTTGTGATAGTGAATAAGTCTCACGAGATCAGATGGTTTTATAAAGGGGAGTTCCCCTGCACAAGCGGTGTTTTTTTTTGTTTGTTTGTTTTTTGCCTGCTGCCATGTAAGACATGCCTTTTGCTTTCCCCCATGATTGTGAGGCCTCCTCAGCCTTGTGGAAGTGTGAGTCCATTAAACCTCTTTCCCTTATAAATTACCCAGTCTCAGGTATGTCTCTATTAGCAGCATGAAAATGGACTAATACAACCTCCGTCTCAAACAAAAAAAGAGGAAAAAGAAGAATTCTGCCCCTGAAACTGTAACTATGTGCCCTTGTACAATTTGTGTCACTTCTCTACTCCTCAGTTTCTTCATCTATATGATGGGGATGATAACCCTTTCCCAGAGGGTGGTTGTATGAATTAAATGAAGTCGTACCTAGAGAAAGCTTAAAATAGTGCCAGCCCGTAGTGGTCAGCAGATATTAGTGTTTTGTATTATTACTTTTACAATTGTTATTTTCATAATCTTAAAAATTCTGATAACTTTTGATTCCAATTCTCAGTGTATATTTAATATAGAAACAGTGTTTGTAATGATTTACTGTTACACTGCAGAAATATGTTCATGTTGGGCTTTGCATTCCCTCAGTACTCATCTTTGGGGCTACAAGTGCCTCAATTTGAGAGGCATGGGACTGGGAACCTTGTATTTTAGTTCCAGAGTGAAATTTAAGCTCTGGAGAGAATAGTATTCAGGCTCAATGCAAGCAATTGGCATGGACTGAATCTGCTCACATTTCTGGTTTTCTTCTAGGTTCATGCAATGATCTTGGCAGTTGTAGATTCAGGGGCATCACATAAGGTCCTCTGATGCACTGCTTGAATGTGTAGAATGAGAGATGCCATGCTCGTGCTCTGCTTTGCCTTAAGACACTTGGGCCAAGTCAGAAAAAAGATAAGTGAATCTTAATCTGAAAAGAGGAAAAAATTAAAGTTAGCTTTTGTGGGAATATGCTTTATTATGTAGAGCAGGACGCAGGCATTTACTTTCAAAATGGAGAATGAAGTGTATTATTTTAGACTTTTCAGAAGGAAGAAAAAGTCATGGTTTTTACCCTCCAAAGCCTTATGTTCTGAGATAGGTTTGTTAATTTCTTATCATTTTGTGTTTGTGTCTGTTCTTTAAAATATATTTATTTGTTAGTTTCTGGTTCTTATTTATTACCCTTTTCCTTTTAATAGGTGTTTGTTATACCATGTGGGAATATAATTGGCATGCATTTGATTTGGTTTTAGTAATTGACATTCGCTTTATCCAAGTACTGCAATGTAATTCTGAAAGATAATCACCTTGTAAAAGTATTTTCTTTGGCTTTACTCTTTCAGCATATGTGTTTTTATGCTAAGTAAAAACTTTCTGGTATCTTCAAGTTACTACTATCAGTGGGAACCTATTCTATTCATGATGTTGTGGAACTGGGTTTTTCCTCAAATGTAACAAGATTATTCTTCTACATTCAACACAGCATCTCAATGGCCATGTCTGTAGCTTTCCACGTCTAAAAGCTTCTGCTTATCCTCTGATGCTTATTTTTGACAATAAAAATGCCCAGCCAGGCCAGGCACGGAGACTCACGCCTGTAATCCCAGCACGCTGGGAGGCCGGGAAAGGTGGAAAAGCAAAATCTCTCCCAGAGCCCTGCATAGGCCCATGGGCAGGTTGGAGGCTGGCTCTTTGTCTCCAGGTACTTATAGCCTCATTGCATGAAAACCATTTTAGGACCCCATTTGGCCCACCCTCTCCTGGGCACAGTGGTTGGGCATAGCTGGGCCATGGCAGTGTGTCAAGACTTGATGAAGGGGCCAGGCACAGCTGGCTCATGCCTGTAATCCCAGCACTTTGGGAGGCTGAGGCAGGCAGATTGCTTGAGCCCAGGAGTTCCAGACCAGCCTGGGCAACATGGAGAAACCCTGTCTGTACTAAAAATACAAAAATTAACTGGGCATGGTGGTGTATGCCTGTGGTCCTAACAACTTGGAGGGGCTGACTGAGGTGGGAGAATTACTTAAGCCTGGGAGACGGAGATTGCAGTGAACCGAGATTGCGCCACTGCATACCCCAGCCTGGGTGACAGAGTTAAGACCATGTCGCAAAAAAAAACAAAAAAAACAAACAAAAAAAAAAACTCAGCTTAGCAAAATGTGTGCTAATCATTTGAATATATCCCTCATGGAATATAGTAAAAAACAAGTCAAAATCAAACTTAAACACAGAATTACATTAATGAGATGAGAAACTGTTCTTTTTTTTTTTTTTTCTTTTTGTTTTAGACAGGGTCTCCTTCTGTTGCCCAGGCTGGAGTGCAGTAATACAATCACAGCTCACTGCAGCCTTAAACTTCAGGGCTCAAGCAATTGTCCCACCTCAGCCTCTGAGTAGCTGAGATATAGGTGTGTGCTATAATGCCTGGCTAATTTTTTTTTTTCTTTTTTGTAGAGACAGGGTGTCACTGTGTTGTCCAGCTGGTCTTGAACTCCTGGCCTCAAGTGACCCTCTTGCCTTGACCTCCCAAAGTGCTGGGATTACAGGCATGAGTCCCTGCGCCTGACTGCAGCTCTTGTTAGGTCAATACATTTTCATTACTACTGAAATTACTCGTGAATCTTCTTCACTGTGTAATAGATATGTATATAACTTTTTAAATGTTTTATTTTTGAATTTCTGGATTAAAACGTCCTAAGTCTCAAGTGTTCATCTGAAAAATCACAAATAATATAATTTGCATGTGCTGAGAGCTAATTGGACATATTTTTTGGTGTCCATTGTTTCACCCTGCTCTGGAGTCTTTTTAGTTTTTTTTCCATGAGTGAATTCGGTAGTCTGGTGACTTCTGTGTGTTTTTAAGATTAGTAGTGGCATTTTTGATTGACCTCCAGACCTGCTTTTACTGAAGTATTAAAATAGTCTGGCTCTGCTGACTTAGGAATTATTTCTAAGCCCAGTCCTGGAGCTAAAGGGCTTGAGGGTGTAGTTAACTAATAGCCTGAATAAATACTACTGTATTCGTCCCAAAACATGACTCCCTCTGCTCATATTGACCTTGATTTCCAGTGCACCAGCGGATAATCAAACAATTAGCAGAAAGCACCACCAATTGTGAAAAGCCAAGCAGTAAAGGCTTTTCTATACAAATATAATCATCTGGGCTGGAGCTTTATTTTTGGCTTAATAAGACTGCCCTCCAAAAGATACTCATTTGCCATTTGATGTTTGTGTTCATATAATCAGAGTCTCCTCTGTTTTTTTTTTTATCCTGTACTAATTGTTTTGTGGTGGCTGTGCACTGAGGTCACAGTTTACCACTGTATCCCACGTATTTAGCACAGTGCTTGGCTCACAGAAGATGCTTCATCACCATTTGTCTAATGAATGATGAATGAAAGTCTGCTAAAGGGGATGCAGATAGTACTTGTGGGCTGAAATGAGAATGGCAGGGGGGTTGTGGGTGGGAAAGGGAAAGAGAAGGAATTTGCTGCAGGGCAAGTTCAAACTGGGGAAGCCCAGTAGGATTTGGTAGGAAATGACACGTAGAGAGAATCTGTGCATTGAGCCAGTAATCTGGGAGCTTCTCTTCTTGTTTCTGCTTGGTCATTTTATGTGCTCTTTGACTCTGGGAAAAGGGATAAAGCTAGCCTGAGCTCCCTCACAGAGTGAAGTGAAGACTTAATAAGATAAAAAGCAGACATGCTATGCACATTTATAAAGCACCGAATAAATATAAGTTGTTGGAACTAATGGGATTAAATGTTGTTTTCAAAGTGTGGTGACTGTTTAAAGTTACTAATTTTGAAAATTAAAGTAAGCTGTTTTATTGAAAAGGGAAGTGATAATTGAGCTAGAAACAATGATGTTTAGCCAAGAGAGCATTCAATGACATAAGTAGGAGCTTTTAAGATACAGTCCAACACTGCCTACAACATTTCAGTCTATGGCAGACTGCATATATTAAAGTGGTACCGTAAGATTATATTGGAGCTGAAAAAGTCCTGTTGGCTAGTAACATCATGGTCATCTTAATATCATAGCATGATGCATTACTCATGTGTTTGTTGTGATGGCAGCATAAACAAACCTACTGTGCTGCCAGTTGTATAAAAGTGTAGTGTATACAATACATAATACTTGATAATGGTGTATTAGTACATAATACCTGACAGTGGTATATTAGTCCTTTTTCATACTTCTATAAAGAAATAACTGAGACAGGGTAGTTTATAAAGGAAAGAGGTTTAGTTGACTCACAGTTCTACATGGCTAGGGAGGCCTCAGGAGACTTACAATTATGGCAGAAGGTGAAGAAGAAGCAAGCACCTTCTTCACAAAGTGGCAGGACAGAGATAGAGTGCAGGGGAAACTGCCATCAGATCTCATGAGAACTCTCTCACTGTCAGAACAGCACGGGGGAAACTACCCCCATGATCCAATCACCTCCCATCAGGTCCCTCCCTTGACATGTGGGAATTACAATTTGAGGTGAGATTTGGTGGGGACACAGAGCCAAACCATATAAATGGTAATAAATGACTGTGTTACTGGTTTATGTAATTACAATACCGTTTATTGTTGTTTTAAAGTGTACTCCTTACTTATAAAATATTTTAAAAAGGTAACTGTGAAACAGTCTTAGGCAAGTACTTCAAGTGATATTCTAGAAAGCATTGTTATCATAGGAGATGACAGCTTCACGTGTGTTATTGCCCCTGAAGACTTTCCAATGGGACAACATGTGGAGGTTGAAGACAGTGATACTGATGATCATGACCCTGTGTAGTCCTAGGCTAATGTGTGTGTTTTTGTGTTAGTTTTTAACCAAAATATTTTAAAAGTAAAAAAAAAAAGAAAAAAGTTAATAGAATAAGAATATAAAAGAAAATATTTTTGTACAGCTATGCAATATGTTTATGTTTTAAGCTAAGTGCTTGCAAGAGTGAAAAAGTTAAAAATGAAAAAGTTTATAAGGTAAAATAATTACAGTAAGCTAAGGTTATTATTGAAAAAAGAAATTTTAGAAATAAATTTAGCGTAGCCTAGGTGTACAGTATTTATAAAGTCTACAGCAGTGTACGGTAATATCCTAGACCTTTGCATTTACTCACTACTCACTCACTGACTTATGCAGAGTGACCTCAGTACTGCAGGCTCCATCATTCATGGTAAGTGTGTATCATTTTTTAATAAATGGTATATATGTGGTATGTATCTTTTATACTGTACTTTCACTGTGCCTTTTCTATGTCTAGATATGTTTAGATACACAAACATGACTGTGTTGCAGTTGCATACAGTATGCCGTATAGTAAGATGCTGTGCAGGTTTGAAGCCTAGGAGCAATAGACTCTACCATTTAGCCTACGTGTGTAGTAAGCTACACCATCTAGGTTTACGCAAGTATACTCTATGATGTTTGCACAACGATGAAGCTGCCTAATAATGCATTTCTCAGAACATATCTTCATTGTTAGGTGATACATAATTGTATCTTAGTGGACGCCTGTTGACATTTTTTCTTTCATCCTCCTTTTCCTTTGAGTTGTTTTGAGTTGTATGTTGGCCCAAGATTCAGTGGGGGAGTTAAAAATGTAGATTCACCTTGGTAATTCTAGTTTTGTATCCCTGGACTGACTCCTGAAAATCGACATTTTTAAAGTTCTTCTGATGAATCTGTTGAGTAGCTAGATTTGGAATCCCTGATATCTAGTAAGTATCCCATGGTCCCAGTGGTAAGCAAACATACAGCTGGCAGCCCTTTTGGAACTTCATTTTTTGTAAAATTCTTGTTAATCTTATAAAGCATGATCAGTTAATATTCTGGCTATCTAGCAAACACTAAACACTCTTCAGTGGAAACACCTGCTGAAAAGTCAAAATTCAGATGAGGGCTCTACTGAATTTATGCAAGAATGATCAATGGAAATAAGGGATGAGGAGGGGAGACTTTAGTGAGTATGATTAGTGTCAAAATTATATTGCATTTTCTGCTCTTAGGAAACACAGATACCAGTTAAATTTTTTTCTTTTGTTTGGTTAGCTTTTGTAGCTATAGGAAATAAAAAATTTTGGTATTAAAAATTACGATACTTTATTAACCAGGCACTGAGATAACGCAGGATAACCTAAAGATCTCGAGACAATAGAGAGGAACCTGGTGACAATCTAGTCTTAGGGTCTACCTCCTCCATTGGGCAGACAATCAGCACCAGCTGTGAGTGGGATGCATGCACTGTTGGGCCTGATATCCCAAGACAAGCCTCCACCTAAGCTAGTTTACAAACCATTGTGTAGTTTGAGGCTTCGCCATCAACTCGGGATGCCCGTAAACTTTCACTAAATAGACACTTTTCTAGGTAGTAGGGTTGTGGGAAGGGACATGGGATCTGAAGTTAACTGTGTTAATAGTGGCCCTGTCACTTATTTTTGTGTGACCCTAAGTCAGTTTGCCTCTTTGAACCTCAGTTTTTTTAATCTGTAAACTCGGGTTAATATTATATACCTTCTAAGACTGTTGTGAGAATTAACTGAAAGGCATGCATATAAAAAACTTGAATACAATGCTTTACCACAATAGGCTATGAAAATATGTTAACTGTTTTTATTAATAATCACTTCTTTTTTTTTTTTTATTTTTTGAGACAGAGTCTTGCTATGCTGCCCAGAGTGGAGTACAGTGGTATGATCTCGGCTCACTGCAACCTCCGCCTCCCGGGTTCAAGCAATTTTCCTGCCTCAGCCTCCCGAGTAGCTGGGTTTACAGACATGTGCCACCACACCGAGCTAATGTTTTATATTTTTGGTAGAGACGGGGTTTCATCATGTTGGCCAGGCTGGTCTCGAACTCCTGACCTCATGATCTGCATGCCTCAGCCTCCCAAAGTGCCGGGATTACAGGCATGAGGCATATTAATAATCAATTCTTAAATACCATGTTTTAAGAGACAGAGCCAGACTGTCCTGAAATATGTACCTGTACTAACCTGCTGGGCCTCTGAGATTCTACCATTTAATTTATTTCTTAGTGTTATGGCATACCCTGTTGATACTCATTGTTAATAATTTAGGTAACAAGCTGTTGGTTTTTGGCATGGGTTAGAAGAACAGCTCAGAGGGAAAGCACTGAGGAGAGGAGGTCAGAGAAGGATGGTAGAGTGTTTGGTTTCACAGTGCAGAGTGTAGGGTAGCAGGGTGAGACAGGAGGCTGGGAAGTTGGGAGGCTTCTGCTCCAAGAGCTTTGAATGTCAGAACTGGGGTGGGGATGGGTTCATTCCCTTCATTGCCAAGTGGTTTATGGTGATTGAGTGCCACCTAGAAGTTAATGAATTGCAGAGTCTTGGAGTTGGCTGGGGCTGGATTTTCACAGTGGTTATTTGACTTCTCGGCCACTGTGCTTTTTTTTTACTTTAAATGGGAATAATAGGGAATAATAATGGTGGTTGTAGTAGAACAGCATTATTGTTACTAGTGTTAGTACTGTTTACTCACATTTGTTGAATGTTTACACATAGTACCTTGAGTGCTGTCCACATGTTGCCCTATTCAACCTTGAGACAATTCATGAAATAGGTATTATTAACCCCATTTTACAGAGAAGAGCAAACTTCACAGAACTTCAGGAACTTACTACATGGGTGGGTAGGCAAGATAAAACAAGACGTGAATGTAAATGGTCTAATTCCAGGAGTCACACCTTTGTTCCCTGTCTTAAAGACATATATCTATATAGTGTGTGTGTGTGATTTTACACATGTAAATACACACATTCATGTTAAGGCTGAAACTACATAGCATATATTGAGAGCTCTGCAAATTGCATCGGTTTTCTGTGGAGGCAGTTATGTAAATGGGTTCAGACACACAGCATGGGAGTGACTACATAGTCTGGCATGGTGGAGCAGCAGCGAGTCAGGAAGTCTCTGCAGCGGCAGCAGAGCCAGGGAATTGGGCAGGAGTGAGTGGGCCGTCTGACTTGAAGACCCTGTGTTTCCTTTGGGACCCCTATTTCTGTGTACTTACAGGAGAATGCTAAAAACATGATTAGAACTGAGATGTCATCACAACAAGAGTATCTGTGGAAACTTTTTTCCCCCTCAAAGACGCTTTAATTAGATTCGCATCATGAAAACAATTAGGCAAGATTTGCCATACCTAACCAGTCAATAATTCAAGGACAGGATCTCATTAACAGCTTTTGCTTTCCTGGAAACTGCCGTTTTGAGGATTCAGCACTGGTGGCTGTGTGCTCTGGGGATTAATTCCTGATCCATATTTCCCCTGAACTTTTTTATTTTCTTAAATCCAGAAGAAAACAAATTTTTAAATGACTGTGTAAGCTGCCCTTCATTTTCACAAAGGTGTTCGGGGATTTGAGTTGTGCTTCCTCTGTCACAGTTCCATTGGGTTCTGTTTTGAATTACACCCACTAAGTGGACAAAGCAAGAGATGGGACTCAGATACAGGTGCTGCTTGAGTGGGTCAGCCTCACTCTCAGATTTTGTAGGTGGCTTATCCCACAGCCAGGTGAAGGTTGTCTTCTGTTGACCTGAGCTGGTGGAACTCCTGAGACATCTGGTTCATTTTCCCTGACACAGGTATTGAGATGTACTATACATTTCTTCCCTTCTTTTGCTTCTTCACTTTCTCTTCCCTACAACTCTTTCCATCTCTTCATTCTTTCCTTTCTAAATGCATTATTGATTTCCTACCATGGGCTAGTCTTTGCAATTGGAATTGAGGATGCAATGAAGAAAAAATAGATACAACCATTTAGAAAAACATTTGGCCTGATCTATTAAAGTTGAAACTGTGCATGTGCTATGGCCCAGGTAATTGACTGCTGGATACTCCAGAGATACTTGTGCACATATATATCTGGATACATTATAAGCGTTTTCATAATAGCACTGTTGATAATAGCCATAAGCTGGGTCCATTCTAAATATCTTCTGTAGAGTGGATAAATAATTTGGAGTGTTTTCAATCAGTAGAACACTATGTAGCAATGAAAATGAACAAACAACAACTACATGCAACATTGTGGATGAGTCTTATACACATAAAACTGAGCACATGGGCATTATTCACCCTGCCTTAATAGGCAGTGACGTGATAGGTGTGTGCTTAGGAAGTTGGCTTTTGTCAATATGGAATATAGGGAATTCATGCTGGAGACAGGACGCCATTGGGAGGCACTTTGCAATGGTCCTGGAGAGAGATAATTCCATGCCAAGCCAAGGCAGTAGCAGTAGCAAGGAAGAGAGTAATATGGATTGTTGAGGGATGTTACAAGTGAAATAAGCACAATTGGGTGACTTATTGGATGTTTGGATTGATTATAGAGAGGGGACCATCTAACATGTTGCTAAGATTTCTAATCTCATGGACTAGAAAGACAGTTGTCATTCACTGAGAGCAGAGGAAGACTAGGATTTTGAGGTGATAGCTAATGAATCCTCATGACATTAAGCTATGTGACCTTGGGCAAGTTATTTAACATCTCTTTGTCATAGTTTCTTCATGTATAAAAGAGAGAAAATAATTTTCAAAGCATAGCAACCTCAGAAGATAATACAATGTCTGATATAGAATGGACACTGTTACAATACTGAGTTTTGAGGAGTAGGTATGACCCTGAATTTGTAATACCATAAATGTAATGGAGAGTCCTCCCTGTAGGCTTCTCAGAGATGAAAAACAGGTGAAGGAAACCTTGAATCATCCTTTTATGTCTTGCATATGATGAAACACTATGTACTTCAAGTACAGGGTGAGGAGAAAGTCTTAGGACACAGCTACAAAGAAATGAGATTACATAACATGGGAAAAGGAAAGCCAAGAGGTGATTTAACAAGACTTTGGATGAAGAGGAAGCCAGAAGTTAGCAGATACCATTGCTGAAAATGGTTTAAAAGGCACAGAGTCATTTATAAAATGCCTTATTTATTTATATAAAAGTGATACTCAGGGTCTTATTCCTCAATAGACTTTTTTTGGCAATTGCCAAAGGAATACGTATTTTTTTAAATAGAAAATTTATAAACCACTAAAAAGAAGAACAAAGCACGTAAATAACATATATAGTTCTAATGCCCTAATGTTGTTAGCATGTTAGCTCTGTTCAGTTACTCATCTGTCCGTCCGTCCGTCTGTCCATTCATCCATCCATCCATCTTTTTTTTTAAATGAAGCTGAAATTAAACCATATGTTGTTGTGTAAACTGCTGTGTTTTGCACGGAACTTAAATGGAGATGAATTCTAGTGTGAGGGATTTAGGTTAGCTATTTGTAGTAAGAAGAGTGTCTGATGTGCTTTATCAATGAGTTACTGAGGGAAAGTGCAATATTTTCTTCTCTGGCAGTCTTAAAATATAATAGGATAAACTCTCATCTCATTGATGGCAAGGGCATGACCCTGTTTTACTGCCCTGTTATTCTCTGATATGTGGACAAAACCCGAGAGTGCTTTTCTGAGGACTTCTCCCAAAAGTGGCAGAAAAGCAACATTGGTTAGAATATGATGTAAGAGACTTTTATTAATCTCTCACACCTACATTTGCCTTCAGGACTGGGGACTGAAGAGTTCATCTCTCCCAAGAGTGTGAGACTGCTCAACTTTTCATTTCTTAATATTAAAATCACTGTAAAATTCTATTCTGACTAATCCAGAATAAAGACGGAAACGATTAGTGTCACCAGGATACAGTTTTACATGAGCAAATCATTTTAAATAGGCTTAAATCTAAGAGGTGAAAACTGCTTAGATGGAAGGTATTTATGTCAGATTGGATGGGATAACTCCTGTGTGTGTGTGTGTGTGTGTGTGTGTGTGTGTGTGTGTGTAAGAGAAGGTGAGGAAAGGGAGAGGGGAGAGGGAGAGAGGAATTCTGAAGGCTTCCTTTTATTGTATGCATGATCTAAATGTAGAGGCTACTGCTATTAGCAAGGTCTAATTAAGAGGTTTTAATAACCATTTTGACCAAAATGACAGTTTGCTGGATCCAGCATTTTCTCAGATTTTTGTTTGTTTGTTTCAGTGCATGTGCTCACATATGCATGCATATAAACACATGCCAACTAGACATACAGGAGACGTGGCTCTCATTTCCTTTCCACAGAGATGTAAGGTTGGGAAGATGTTTTCTGTGTTGAATATTTTTGATTACAAAGAAATTGAATTAATTCATTTAACAAATGCTCATTGAACTCATTCAGTGTAAGCACTGTGGTGAAAATGGGGGATAGGGAATTGTCTAAAAGCATCAAGGACTGGCAATGAGTGTTTTAGTCAGTGGTGCAGGTGTGACTATTAATCTATACCTGATACTTAGTGTCCTCAGAAGAGACACCCCCTATACCTTCAGGGTAAAGCCTAAACTTCTCAGCCTGAGGCCATTTGCAATCTTGTCTTCAATGATCCTTTCAGTCTCATATCCTAATATCTCCCACACCCACCTTATGCTCCAGTCATTCCTGTGGGAAGAATTTATCAAGCCCCATACCATGTACTGGGCAGTTTTAGATAACTTGTGGCTCCTCAAACATCTCTCTTCCTTCATGCCTCCTTACCTGGGTCCTTGTGGTTTTCCTCTGATGGAATGCTTCACCTCCAAGTGCTGACACTCTCCCACTTTTCTATTTGTCTTTTCCACTAGCCAGTGAGATCCTGGAGGAGAGAGACCATCTCCTTCTCTGTGGGCCTCTAGCAGTCGGTATGGCACTTAGCATATAGTAGCCATGCAGTCAATGTGTTGAACAAATGAATGAATGAGGCAAAGTTAAATGTAATCCAAATCTCTAGTGGTGATGAGTTCCCTTAGCTTTTGTTTATTTAGGAAAGTCTTAATTTCTCTTTCTCTTTCATTTTTGAAGGATAGTTTTGCTGGATATAGTATTTTTGTCTTGTAGGTTTTTCTTTTTTTTTAATTTCAGTATTTTAAATATGGCATTCCATTCACTTCTGGCCTGCAAAGTTTCTGCCAAGGAATGTACTGAAAATCTTATAGGAGCTTAATGTGATGAGTTGTTTTTCTCTTACTGCTTTCAAGATTCTCCCTTTTTCTGTGACTTTTGACATTTGATTATAATGTGTCTTGGTGTGAGTCTTTTTATATATATATTGTATATATTTTATTTAAGTTCTAGAGTACATGTGCACAGTGTGCAGGTTTGATACATAGGTATACATGTGCCATGTTGGTTTGCTACACACATCAACTCATCATTTACGTTAGGTATTTCTCCTAATGCTATCCCTCCCCCAGGCCCCCACCCCGTGACAGGCCCTGGTGTGTGATGTTCCCCACCCTGTGTCCAAGTGATCTCATTGTTCAGTTCCCATCTATGAGTGAGAACATGCGGTGTTTGGTTTTCTGTCCTTATGATGGTTTGTTGAGAATGATGGTTTCCAGATTCATCCATGTCCCTGCAAAGGACATGAATGCATCCTTTTTTTACGGCTGCATAGTATTTGATGGTGTATATGTGCCACATTTTCTTAATCCAGTCTATCATTAATGAACATTTGGGTTGGTTCCAAGTCTTTGCTTTTGTGAATAGTGCCGCAACAAACATACATGTGCATGTGTCTTTATAGTAGCATGATTTATAATCCTTTGGGTATATACCCAGTAAATGGAATTGCTGGGTCAAATGGTAATTCTAGTTCTAGATCCTTGAGGAATTGCCACACTGTCTGCCACAATGGTTGAACTAATTTGCACAGGTGTGAGTCTTCTTGAATTTATCCTAGTTGAAGTTTATTGAGCTTTTTCAATTTGTATGCCAATTTCCTCCCTCAAATTTAGGGAATTTTCAGCCATGATTTCTTCAAATAGGCACTCTGTTTCTTTCTCACTCTCTTCTCATTCTGAGATTCCCATAATGTGGATAATGATCTGTTTGATGCTGTCTTGTAAGTCCCTTAGGCTCTCTTGACTTTTCTTTATTCTTTTTATTTATTTTTTGGTCCATGACTCAATAATTTCAAATGACTTATCTTTAAGTTTGCTGATTCTTTCTTCTGCTTGATCATGTTTGCTATTGAATGAGCTCCTCTAGTGAATTGTTTTTTAGTTCCATTATTCTTCAAATCTGGAATTTCTCCTTGGTTCTCATTTTTCTCATAGTTTCTCTTTGTTGATAGTCTTATTTTGTTTTTGCATTTTATTTTTTCTTAATTCCTTTAGTTGTCTATTTTAGTTCATGGAGAATTTTAAGATGCTTATTTCAAGTTCTTTGTGAGGTAATTCATAGATCTCTGTTTCTTTAGGGTTGGTTTCTAGAGATTTATTTTGTTTCTTTGATTGGGCCATGTTTACTTGTTTCTTTGCATGCATTGTGATCTTTTGTTGAGGTTCGGGTATATAAAAAAACAACCACTTCTCCCAGTCTTATGGACTGGCTTCATATAGGAAAGACCTTTACTGATGAACCCAGCTTGAGATTCTGGGGGCCTCTCAAACCTTTTTGGGGGATGCAGCTTCTCTGGGCTTGTGGGTAATTTCCCAGTCAGAGAAGACTGCCCCTGTTCTCAAGAGCCAATGATCTTTTGTTACCCTTGGTGTCTGTCTGAGGTACTGCAGGCTCTCTAGTGTAACAAGCCACCATTGTGGCTTTTGAAAGTATATTGCTATTTCCTTTAGCACTCTGAGTCATGCCCCTATTAAAGACAGAATGTTGGATGCACAGTTAGCACTTTTCTATCCCTTCTGAGGGAGAAGCCAGAAGCTGGGAGTTTTTTCTTGATTGTGTTACACTATGCTGGGTGGGAGGGAGCTATCATAGGTAAAAGCAACAAAGTTTCTTATCTGCTTGGATGTGGCTTTTCTTGGTTTTGCACTCACCTGGGGTGCTGCTAATTCTTGAGGGAGTTCTCATAAAGGCAGTTTGGTTTGTACATTGTTCTTAAGTCATTATCTCTGGGGGTAATGAGGGCTTGGGACTTCCTATTCAGCCATCTTACTACTATCACTCTTAAGTGTAATCTAGATCCCTGTTTTATGACATGAAGATAATTAATATTGATATAATTTTGGTAATTAAAATTGGTAGAGATGGTGACATATCTCTTCTGTCTCACCCCCTTCTCCAATCGAGGTTTGAAAACGTCATTCCAGGTTTCCGGTTTTCTAATCTTGTCTCTATCTGACTCTATTTAGTAATAGTAGCTAACATTTAATAAATACTTATGTGTCAGGAACTCTTCGTATTCCTGTGATGTGTGATAACTCATTTACTTGCCACAGTAGTTGTAAAAGAAAGATACTATGGTCGTTCCCATTTTACATGTGAGGAAACCAAGTTATAGAGAGTCGAAATAATTTACCTAAGGTCATATCATTGATAATTACCTCAGACTCAATTTTAAAAAGAGATTTTGCAGCATGAAATGAATATTCTTTAATTTGAATAAGACTGTTGTTAATATTATATAAACTATAAATTACTTTTAACAAAATCTTCTAACAGGCAGTTATTGAATTATTATGGATATTATTTTGTATTGATTATAAGTGGTAATTATACAGCTAGAAATGTCTGTTGTTTACATATCCAAGCATAGAATGACATCCAAGATGTGTTTTTTGTTTTTTGTTTTTTTGCAGGACAGAGTTCATTCAGAGAGGCAGGATTTCAATCACAGGAGCTGGATTTCTCAACTGCATTTTAGAAACTTTTGCCAGCACATTCTTAAGACAGGGAGCCCAGAAGGTAACTTTATTTCTGCTTTGAACCAACATTAATTTTAAAAAACAATAGGAGTTCCAATAGGGTTATTGAATAAGACTCATGAACAGACATAATGAGAAAAACATATAGTTAATAAACAAATATATGCAAAAATAATTACCCTCAAAATTATTATATAAATTCAAATCAAAGTAAAACTAAAGTGCCATTTATGGCTCATTAAATTAAAAATATGCCAATGAAGAGTATGTGAAAATTTGGAGCATACTTATAATCTAATTAAAAGAAATAATCAGAATGAATAATAATGTATAGTATGATGACAACTATTTAATAAAGATAATGATAGTTAATATTTATTGGGCACTTACTATGTACTACTGACTGCTAAAAGAATTGGTATTTATTAACTCATTTAATCCTCACAAACCTTTGCAGAAGCTATTACTGTTGTCTTAATATTATGGTTGAGGAAAATACAGAGACCCCAATTGTCCATTCTTGTAGTTTTCAAACTCTATTCTCAAGAGAGCTTAGGCTTCCATGAAAGTGATTCAGAAGTCATGTTGGAGTTCTAAGGTCCTGTGTGCTCTATTTTAAGTAGAACTGTTCCATTTTAATCTGTCCTCTATGATATTCCATATGACATTTATATCTCCTATTTTCTTGCCTTAATAGCATTATTTTTAAAACTTGATGTCAAAACCCATTGCTTATGCATCTTTATATGCTTATTGCAGTGCTCAGTATAGAGCAGTTGCTCCAAAGTGTTTTATTATTGTTATTAATTGCAATGATAATGATACTCACTTATTTCCAGATTTTACTCAGGACTTTTGTATAAGTTACCTCATTTTGTTTTGTGGGATAGAATTAACCGCTGGTGTAAAGAACCATTGTTATGACCCTCAGAGACTTCCTGGTAATGGACCCTTGTTTTCATTTTTGCATGTCTAGGTTCAAGAATGAACCTGTACTAGGAGGTGTTCATTTGGGAGACTGAGGGCGGTGAATGAACATTCAGTACTGTTCTGTACACCATAGACATACTGTCGTGATTGATGATGTGTTCTTGCTCCAGTTTGCGGTGGTTCCTGGCGCATATTCAGACTGGTCCAGCCTCTTTAAACCTGAACTTGAAGGGAGTAGTTGAACTTCCAGAAGATGTTATGTCACCTTCACTCACTCAGACATTATTGCACATTTTCCTGTTATATTGCAATTTATGCATTTGTAAAAACTCCCATGTTCTGCAGCATTGCACTCTAAAAATAGTGGAACTGATGAGAAAAGTAATTTCATTGCCGTGTTTCTTACCGAGTTGACTTCTTGTGCATCCTTTAAGCTCTGTATGATAATAATAGTAATAATAAATTGAATTTTTTAAATAATACAGATATATTAACTAGAAGAATGGGATTTTTTTGAGGGGGAGGGATAACATTTAGCTGATGTAGGGTTCAAAGTTCATGTTCCCTATCATCAAATTGATTGCAAATGTTCATTTATAAAAACCATTCTTGTAGGCCATATAAAAACAGGTGGTGGGCTGGATTTCGCTTGTAGGGTATAGCTAACCCCTACTTCAGATAAATATTATTTCATTAACTGAAGTGGGTCTGTATCTGACGCATCAATTAATCTGATGAACCTAATAATGACTTTTAATTGCACAGTGGTTATGTACATTCTGATCCTCTGAGACACATAGAGTGAAATTTTTTTCCCATTTTATTAATGAGAAATGCCTTGAAAGATAAGCATACCTGATATGTGGTAACTGCTTTCCCTGCTTCCTTCCTCTTACAAATATGTATTGAGCACCTGCTTTGCACTAGGCACTGTGCTAAGTGTGGGCTAAATGTGTTTCTTCAAGGTCACAGAACTAGCAAAGGGTGGAGTCTGGACTCAAATCCCCATCTTTTGTCAAGAAGAGTTCCCTCTTGCCACTTTACTATACAGCCCTCAGATGAATGAGGTGAAATCCTTGCCTACCTAGCATCACAAACTTCACTTATACTTCTGCTCATTAGATGAATTTGTGTTGTGGTTACTCCCTTTGGATTTATTAAGTCTATTTGGTTGCAAGTAACAGAAACCACTTCAGGCTAGCTCATTCTAAGTGTACAAGGGTGGTGAGGCTGGCACGCTTCAGAAAGGTCTTTACTGGGAACTGAACACTGCCAGGAACCCAAGTGGTATTCCTTCTTCAGCTCTTGTCTGTAAGACTATGTGTCTGTTTTATTCCACTCTTTTTGTGTAGTCTGGTTTTCTCTGCTCCCCAGGCTATATAATGGGACATGGGCCTCCACTGTCAATCATACATATTATATATTGATAGAATTCTCACTAATAATAAAATAGCTTATTTTTTTTCTTTATTAATTCTTTGGGAAGGACTCTCATTGGCCTCCCATAGCTCAGGCACCACCAGGAAGATGGAAGTCAGATTGTCCAGTTATGGCTCATCCTCTGCCACGACCACATGGACTAGGGTTAGGGGGGACACTTCTCAGGGGAAGGGGTTGTGGGGTGGATATATACTCCCCAACATTTCTAGCATGATCCCACATTTGATTCTATGTTCCTTGATGGCAGAGAGGTGGTTTTATTCACCTTAATTCTTATTCCCTCCTCCCAACCTGTAGTGTCTTGAACAGAATTCCATCCATTTGTGTGGGAATGAGTAGAAAGGAAATGACCAGGGAGGTTCACAGTTGGTTTCTGATGAATATTATCTGGAAATAATTAGGTGACTTCAACTTCTTAAAGTGATTCCTTTTTATTCTCATTTGTTATGCTCAGAAGTAAGAATATACTTTTCCTGCTAGCTTTTGCCTTTTCTGACTTACTTTTTCTTTTTGAAGAGCCCACATTTAATTAGCTTTTTGATTTTAGGAGCCATTTATGCTTAAGTGTCTTTTTTCTTTTATCCAAGTGGTCATGTTTTCCAGTATCAGCCTGACTTCCTGATAAACCCTCACAGCTGAGCCTGCATAAATGGTTTCTGTGGAAGTCACTGTAAGAGTGTTTTAGATGACTTTATTTTCACTTTAGGACTTATCCCTGAGTCTGTTGAGTAGTGGTAATGATGGGATCTAATATCTATTTTTTTCCAGAAAAATCAAAACTAGGTACTCACAAACTTTATATTTTTATGTTTGTAAATTAAAAGCTGGCTTTAGCTATGGATCCCCAAGCTGAGGTCATATGTATTCTGTGCTTCTGAGGACTGGCTCAATTGCTTTTTTCTCCCTTCACCACTCTTAAAGGGAGGTAACGTGGAATTTGGAAGCCTTTGTGTCACAAATGCTGACTTTTCACACACCTGTCAGACCCCTACTTCCTCCTGGAGTGGAAATCTGTGGGCAGGAGAACTGGAATTTCCCTTTGGCAGTCAAGTTGACAGATGTATCCTTGAAACAGAAGTGGTTCTGAACTTACAGCCCTCTGGACTTGCTCTCCTCACCTTTGTGACCCAGCACAAATCACTCTGGCCCTCCCTATTGTCAGCTTAATTATCTGCAAAATGGGGATTTTAATGTGTTCCCACAGATACATGTGAAACTAAGTTTGATAGCTTTCTGTAAGTTGGTAAACACAGGACAAATATACAAAATATATTTTAGTTTTCAAGAATTAAAACTCACTACCACATACTTCTTTAACGTATTTTCTTTTTATGGTTATATATTTTTTATCCCCCTCAAATTCATGTAAACACATATAGGCTAGACAACTAGATTTTAAGTTTAACTCTACCAGCACTTTTTGAGTGTCACCTATGTGCCAGGCATTGGGTAGAATGCTGGAGACACAAGTAAGAATTAAGACGTAATTCATAAGATAGAGATTGTGCCTTAAGCAGCTTTACTTCTGGGACATCTAGCTCAGGGCAGAAAGCAGGACAGACAATGAATAAACATCTGCTGATGCAGAAAATTTATCGAGCCTTGCTTGGTGTTCAGTGCCAGCACTGTGATCACTGCTGAGAAGCATATTAAAATAACAGCTAGTGCTTATAAGAGCTTAGTAGATGCCAAGCACTGTCCTTGGCATGCATTACCTTATCTGATTTTCTGGACAACATAATGAGATAGGAATTGTTATTGTCATTTTATGCATAGGGAAACTGAGGTCCCAAATGGCAAAGCAGTTTTCTCAAGGTCACAGGATTAGTAAGTGGTGAACCTGAGATTTGAACCCAAGCCTGTCTGACCCCAGAGTGCTCTTGATCTCTGCAGCACAGAGCTGCATCCATGATCAATGCACTTAAGCTACCTGCGTGGGGCAAGCTTTGTGTTCTTGATATAACCAGAGTGAGGCGATGTGATGCACAGTAACGACGGAGGAATGCAAGCGTAGGGAGCTCAGTTACAAGAGAGGAACTTGGAATGGGCCAGAGGAATGGGGCCATGCTACTTGAAACGGCCTTTGAGGGGCAAGTGAATGTCTTCCCTTCTGTTCGGAGGCCCCAGCATCTGTCATTTACACTGCAGCTGGCCTGAACTCCATGCAGCTCAACACTCTCAACAGTGCCATGCAGGTTGAGAGTATGTTAGCTGACGTTTCTCCCATTTTTATTGTAATGACATATCCTCTTTTCTGCTTTTCTATGTACTGCAGATTTATGAAAATATTTTTGTATTAAAAAATAGTGTTAAAAGTTTGTTTTTCATTGTGGCAAAATATACATAGCAAAAAATTTACCATTTTAACAATTTTTAAGTGTACAGTTCAGTGGCATTAAGTACATTCACATGTACTTAATGTGATGGTGATGCAGCCGTCACCATCATCTGTCTCCAGAACTTTGTTCCTCTTCCCAAACAGGAGCTCCTTAGCTGTTAAACAATCACTTCCCATCCCATTCACCTCCTAGCCCCTGACAACCACCATTCTACTTTTTGTCTCTATGAACTTGGCTAGTTTAGTTATGTCATATAAGTGGACTAATACAGTATTTGTCTTTTTGTGACTGGTGTTATTTTACTTAGCATATGTTTTCAACGTTCATCTGTATTGTAGCATGTGTCAGAATTACCTTTCTTTTTAAGGCTAATATTTCATTGTTTGTATATATCATATTTTGTTTGTCTAGTCATCTGATATGGTTTGGCTATATGTTCCCACCCAAATCTTACCTTGAATTGTAATAATCCCCACGTGTCAAGCACGGGGACCAGGTGGAGATAACTGAATCATGGGGGCTGTTTCCCCCATACTGTTCTCATGGTGGTGAATAAGTCTCGTGAGATCTGATGGTTTTATAAATGGGAGTCCCCCTTCACAAGCTCTCTTGCCCGTCGCCATGTAAGACATGACTTGCTCCTCATTCACCTTCTGCCATGATTTTGAGGCCTCCCTAGCCATGTGGAACTGTGAGTCAATTAAACCTCTTTTCTTTATAAACTACCCAGTCTCAGGTATGTCTTTATTAGCAGTGTGAAAACAGACATAATCCATTGGTGGATTCTTGGGTTGCTTCTGCCTTTTGGCTATTGTGAATAATACTACTATAAACATGGGTGTATAATGTCCCTGCTTTCAATTCTTTTGGGTATATATATATATATAGACCCAGAAGTGAAATTGCTGGATTAATTATATGTTTAATATTTTGAGGACCAATTTAAAGGTTTTAAAAATTTTTAAGTTAATTTTTTGTTTTTAATTGACAAATTATAATTGTATAGATTTATGGGATACAGTGTGGCATTTTGAGATACACACACACACACACACACACACACACACACAATGTGGAATGATTAATTCAAGCTTACTAAAATATCCATCACCTCACATATTTAACATTTTTTGTGGTGAGATCATTTGGAGTTTACTCTTAGCAATTTTGAAATTTACAATATATGCTTATTAACTGTAGTCAACATGCTATACAATAGATCTCAAAAACTTATTCCTCCTGTCTAACTGAAACTTTATGCCTTTTGGCCAACATCTCCTCATTCTCTCTCACCTCCCCCAGCCTCTGATAACCACCATTCTACTCTCTACTTATATGAGTTTAACTTTTTTAGATTTTACATATGAGGTATTTGTCCTTCTGTGCCTTATTTCACTTAACATAATATTCTCCAGGTTTATCCATGTTGTCACAAATGACAGAACTTGCTTCTTTTTAAGGCTGACTAGTACTCCACTGTGTACATATACTACATTTTCTTTGTGCATTCATCCATTGTTGAACACTTAGGTTGATTCCATATCTTGGCTATTGTGACTAATGCTGCAGTGAACATGAGGTGCAGCTGTCTCTTTGACATACTGATTCCAAATTCTTTGGATAAATACCCAGAAGGGGGATTGCTGGATCATATGGTAGTTCTATTTTGTGTTTTTTGAGGAACTTTCATATAGTTTTCCATAATGGGTAATTTACATTTCCACCAACAGTGTACAAGGGCATCCTTTTCTCTGATTCTTGCCAACACTTTTTATCTTTTATCTTTTTTATATCAGCCATTGTAACAAGTATGAGGTGATATCTGATTTTGGTTTTAATTTACATTTCTCTAATGATTGGCGCTGTTGAGCATTCTTTTTTTCATATACCTGTTGGCCATCTGTATGTTTTCTTGTGGGAAATAACTATCTGGTTCTTTGCCCATTTTTTAATTGGATTATTTATTTCCTTGCTATTGAGTTGTTTGAATCCCTTGTATATTTTGGATATTAACCCCTTATCAGATGTATGATTTGTAGATATTTTCTTCCAATTTTCAGGTTGTCTCTTCACTCCATTAATTGTTTCCTTTGCTGTGCATAAGCTATTTAGTTTGATGCAATCTTATTTGTCTGTTTTTGCTTTTGTTCCCTGTGCTTTTGGGGTCAAATCCAAAAAATCGTTGCCTACACCAATGTCATTGATTTTTTTCCCTTCTAGTAATTATATAGTTTCAGTTCTTATGTTTAAGTCTTTAGTTCATTTGAGTTGATTTTTGTATATGGTGTGAGATACAGGTCCAATTTTATTATTCTATGTGGATATTCAGTTTTCCCAGCACCATTTATTGAAGAGACTGTTTCTTTCCCATTGTGCATTCTTGGCATCTTCCCTGAAAATCAATTGACTGTAAATGCTCTGGTTCATTTCTGGGCTCTCTAGTCTGTTCCATTATTCAATGTGTCTGTTTTTATGCCAGTATTGTGCTGTTTTGATTACTATAGGTTTGTAATGTATTTTGAAATGAGGTAGTGTGATGCTTCCAGCTTTGTTCTTTTTACTCAAGATTACTTTGGTTATTTGAGGTCTTTTTTGGTTCCATGTGAATTTTAGAATTGTTTATTCTATTTTTTGTGGAAAATGTTGTTGGAATATTCATAGAGATTGCATTGAATCTGTAGATTGCTTTGGGTATTATGGATAAGTTAACAATATTAATTATTTCAAGATGTGATCATGGGGTATCTTTCCATTTATTTGTGCCTTTAGTTTTGTCCGTGTTTTATGCTTTTCAGTGTAGAGATCTTTTACCACCTTGGTTCAATTTATTCCTAAGTATTTCTTTGGTAACTACTATAAATGAGATTGATTTTTAAATTTTTTTCAGAGAGTCTTTGTTAGTGTATAGAAATGATACTGACTTTTGTATGTTGATTTTTGTATCCTGCAACTTAACTGAATTGATTTATCAGTTCCATTTTTGGTGGAGTCTCTATGGAGATATATATATATATATATATATATATATAATCATGTTGTCAGCAAACAGAGATGGTTTTACTTCCTCCTTTCTACGTGGATGCCTTTTATTTCTTTCTCTTGCCTAATTGCTCTAGCAAAACTCCCAGTATTATATTGAATAGAAGTGGCGAGAGTAGACCACTTCTTTTGAGATAGTTGTCTATCTGTGTGCGTGACAGCAATGGGGTATACCATGTCTGTGAATTTTTCTCAATTCTATACAGAAGAATGAATATATGCTGTCAGCCAGTGAGCACTGGTGGGTGTGCCATACAGTGTGTTCCTCAATCTGAGAGGCATTCACTCATCTCTTGACTGTGCCATAGTCTCTCTCAGCCTTGATTTCATGTGCTGGTGGATAATTTTGACCCATGGTGGCCAATAGAAGATAGTATATTGGAAGTGCCAAAAACATTCTGAAGACAAGTATTTGCTTATCTCAAGTCATGCTAAAATATGTAGTTATCTTTTAATATGCCTTGAGATAAGTAAGTACATTCAGAAAGCAGATCAAAAAGATAAAGTTCTGAAGGAAAATAGTGGTTGGTAGAAATCTGGGACACATGAAAGGCTTCATACACATTTCTACAGCTTTGGGAGATGGCCCAACCACTGTATGAAGCAGAGCTGGAAGATAACCAGGCCAGAGTCAAGTCATGATCTCAGACCTCAGGGACCCAAAGAGAAGGAAACAGAGACATCACTGATGCTCTGCAGGTGCTCACCAGTTTAGGAGGGCTTTCCTTAGGTCAGTGTTTCTCAACCCTTTTTTCATTATCAACCCCTTCAGGAGCCATTTTAGACAATTTCCGCCTAATTACTCTTTTCACCATGAAATTTTAAGACCATAGATATACTGATTATTTGTTCATGCACTATATTATGTTCAATTTATACATAAAAAGTGAAGATAGCTGGGTGTGACGGCTTGTGCCTAGAATCCCAGCACTTTGGGAGGCTGAGGTGGGAGGATCACTCGAGCTCAGGAGTTAGAGACCAGCATAGGCAACATAGGGAGATCTCATCTCTACAGAAAACCAAAACAATTGGCTGGACATGGTGGTGTGTGCCTATAATCCAGGCTGCTCTGGAGGCTGAGGTGAGAAGATTGCTTGAGCCAGGAGGTAAAGGCTGCAGTGAACTGTGATGGCACCACTGCACTTCAGCCTGGGTGACAGTGAGACCTTATGTCAAAAAACAAACAACAAAAAAAGTAGCCTCTTTTCAGTATTGCCCTACTGAGACAGTGTGGCATTTACTATTTTGGGCATACTATTTAGGGAGCTTTCATCTCTACCCCTCTAAATTGAAGTGATAAAATTGCTAGCTCCCCACTCCCAAAAGATCTCAAACCAAAAATTTCCAAACGCAAATCAAAAGAACGTTTTGGTGAACCCCCACATATTTGCTTACAATTTCCACATTTTGCTTCTCTGGGGAGGCTTAGGAGATAACATGGGTGATAAAAGTCTTGTTATGCAAGCATTCTTTTTTTAGCCCAGTTTGTCTGAATCTTTAGAGAGTACTACAAGTGCTGTGGAAATGCAGAGCTCTCTTTATGCAATCGCATAGACGTGGTTTTTTTTTTTTTTTTTTTTTTTTTGAGTTTGTGAAATACATTTTCAATGTGTGATGAAATAATTTGTTATTTCAGCCACTCTCCTGGCAAGGCCCCTTATTAGTTCCATCATTATTCTTATTGTGTTGATCAGGAGGCTGAAGCAGAGAAAAATTGAATTCAACAGTGTGTGAAATATTTGTCACTGAAACAATGCGGGCAAGTCAAACAATTTGAACATCGCTTTGAGGAAGGTCTGGCCTAGACATGCTACAGCTAAAGAAATCAGAATATGCTGTTTCCTTGGGGTATATGTTTGTTGTTTTAGCCTTATAGAAATCCATTTTAGTAGTGGGAGATAATTTCCTGGGACTCAAGAAAAAAGTGGAGATACTGTAGTTCAAGTAAGGCATTTGAAAAACCTTGAGACATTTGGTGGCATTATTTTCGTAAACTAACTGTATGAGTTATTTATTGCTGTATAGCAAATTGCCCCAACTTTGCAGCTTGAAACAACACATATGTATTACCTCTGTTTCTGTAGATTAGGAGTCTAGGCACAGTTTAGTTGGATCTGTTTCAGGGTTTCACAAGGATGTAATCAAGGTTTTAGCTGGGGCTGCAAACTCATCTGAAGGCTCAATGGGGAAGCTTCATCTCCAAACTCACATGGTTGCTGGTAGGATTCAGTGGGCCTCCCTTGGTTCCTTGCCACATGGGCCTCTGTATAGATGATCTCAGAATGTGGCAGTGTGTGTGACAGCAGGAGATTGCTACCAAGGTGAAATATCAAGTTTTTTATAAACTAATTGAAGTGACATCCTTTTATTTTCTGTATTCTGTTCATTAGAAGAAAGTCACAGCCCACACTAAAAAGAAGGAGATTACACAGGGGCATAAATACCAGGAGGCACAGGTCACTAGGAGCCACATCAGAAGCTGCCTGCCACACTGACCTTATCCAACGTGTATGCTGAGTTGTAGGCAGAAGTGTTAAGTTCTTTTTGATACATACTGGGTATTGATGATAATGAGAGGTTGCTGAGGGTCAACTGCATCCCTGAAACCTCATTAACAGTTTATGGAAATTTCTGTGACACATATATTGTGACATTTATTAGTCATTTATTTATAAGTAGGCACAAAATAGTTTACCTGTTCTGTAAGTTTGATTAAGTCTTCATCCTTTTGGGTGCTCTGACCATGAATTGCATGAACAGCTCCCTGAAGGCAGAGCAGACAATATTCCAAAGGCAGGATTCAGCTATTTTATAGAGAGCATCAGGTAACCAGAATCTTCTGATACAGTAGCTGGCCCTGGGACCATGTAGGCATAAACTGTGGGTGCCATCCCTAAAGTTGGAGGGTGAAGGGCTTGCTGGATAGAGACTTAGACCCTGATGGCACAAGGATGGGTGCGCGTTTAGAATTTTGAGCTAATCCACATATCTTAAGTTCCATTTATTGAGTTAATGACAGTCCGTTTCTAATATCCATTATGCTAGTTAACAAGCCATTACTTTTACCAGTGCAAATTTGCAATTTTAACATTCCTTGTGCTAATAATCAAAGCCTTTGGTGTCTGACTGAAGTTTCTGGAGCGTGAGCTTGCTGATTAAAATGCCCACAGACAACCTCTGGCATGTGAGGCCTGCATGAGGGCATCTGGCTGTACCTAGTGTATAACTTGAACTAACACTCATGCTATCTTAGTATACCTCATGTGCTGAAGTATTTTAAAGCAAATTATAGACATCTTAACAATCATATACCAAATATCAACTTCTGAACTAAAAGCATAGTATGCTGTGCCTTTAGAAAGATTGTTGAGTGTGAAACAAAGTTTTGTCTGTGTGTTTAACATAGGGATTGAGTATGAAACTTTAGAGGAAAGCTTCTTGGCCATTGATCAGGCTTTCTCACATTCCACAAGCCACACTTTTCTCTCTGACCCTTAACTTTCTCTCTCTAGAATGAAGTGATCATAAACCCTATTTTACGGGATTTTTAAAGGATGAAGTAAGGTTACATATGTGAAACATGCCTGGCACATAGTAAAACCTCAATCATTGTTAGCTTTAAGAGACGTTCTCTGCTAGGAACTATATTTTTATAGATAATACCTTTTAAATACAAACGTTTTAGATATACAGTGGTACAGGGCAAGTTTATGGTGTTTCTCTTAAAAATGATATATTTTTATCATTTTCTTGAATTATAAAAGTATTAAATATTCATTATCAATTTTTAATTAAAGTGCAATTAAGATAAAATCATTCATAATTCTAATACTCAGTGTGTTCACAGTTAACATTTTGATGTAGATCTTTTTATATGTCTGTTCATGTTTGCATATGTATGTATATGCATTTGTTTTTTAAAACCAAAGTTGGGATTATTTAGCCCAACTATTTCATTTGTGGACATATTATAAACATTTTTTCTGTGTCATTACATATTCTTTGAATACATGATTTTTGATGCCAGCATAATATTCCATCGGCATAATAGCTGTTGTTGGTTTCTATTTTTCTTCACTATTATGAGTAATATTGGAATACATTTTTGAATATAAATGCTGTATAAATGTTTGTGCACATTTCTTGTTGCTTTCTGAGCTAAGACCTTTCATGCTTATTGCCAGATTTTCTCCCAAGAGAATTCTGCAAATTTGGCGCTGGGTATCATCCATATTCTTGCTGTATAACTTGAATGAAGGACTTCTTAGAACTTTCATTTATCATTAAGAAATTAGGCTAATCTCACTTCATAAAATTGTTGAGAAGAAAACAAAATTGTAAGGTCTTGTCTTCTGATATCTACTTTGAAGGCTACTGAAAGTTAATGATTCTACCATTAACTAGTTGTTTGATCTTTGTTTCCCTCCATTAATTTTTTTCTTTCGTTTCCTTTTCTTTCCTTTCCTTTCTTTTCCTTTCCTTTCCTTTCCTTTCCTTTCCTTTCCTTTCCTTTCCTTTCCTTTCCTTTCCTTTCCTTTCCTTTCCTTTCCTTTCCTTTCCTTTCCTTTTCCTTTTCCTTTTCCTTTTCTTTTTCTTTTGTTTTCCTTTTCTTTTCCTTTTCTTTTTCTTTTTCTTTTTTTTTCCTTGTTCTTTTTTAGCTCACCACAACCTCCGCCTTTCAGGTTCAAACAATTCTTGTGCCTCAGCCTCCCAAGTAACTGAGACTACAGGCATGTACCACCATGCCTGGCTAATTTTTTTGTGTTTTTAGTAAAGACCAGGTTTTGCCATATTGGCCAGGCAGGTCTCGGACCTATGGCCTCAAGTGATCTGCCCACCTCGGCCTCCCAAAATGCTGGGATTACAGGTGTGAGCCACCATGCCCCAGCCCCGCTCCAAGCCTTTCATACATCCTACCTTGGACCAATTGCTCTGAGGTGCTCAAATCTTTATCTGTGAACTTACTGTTCAGGGTAAGTTACATACAAGGGTAGTCGTAACTCTGAAAAACAGTGGACATTTCAAAATTCAATAATTCTGAGATAGAGGAAAAGAGCAAATAAAACTGTCATTGGAAAGAATAAGGAGAAGTCACCAGTGTGATAGAAGAACAGGGTGTGATAGTATACTGACTGTATATTGGAGACTTGCATTTCCTGCTTGTTCATGTGAATCCTTTCAAGATTCTTTGTTACTTGACCCACATGAAAAAACTGATGAAATGTTTTTTTCCCTGTTCCAGAGGGTTTATTTCCCAGTTCAAATTTACCTCTGTTGATACTTTTTAATCCCACCCTTGAGTGCTCAGATAGATTGATTTAGTTGATATTTATTCATTAGCTGTCCTGAGAATATTACCAAGAATTCTGATTTTTAACAGTTTATTTCTAGACCAGGTAAATCATAGTAGCTGCTGTCTTCTTACACATCTCCCTCCCCATCAGCCCTGCTACTACTGTTACCTCTAGAGTTTTCGTCTGATGAAACATAGCTTTTGCAGGGAAAACAGCTTCATGGAAATGAGTATTCTGTGAATGATACAGTTTTTTGTTCCTTCTGCTGAGTTTAAATCAATGCCTTTACCTTGACTGTGAAACCTGGGAATCCAAAATCCCTTGATGGCTCATTTGAATTCATCCTCGTTGTAATAGACTTTGCTCAGTGGTAAAGCTTTTGGGAATTCCTGGTTGATTTACCAGCTGAAATTCTGGGACGTTACCTTCTATGAAACTAGATGAAATCTCAGAAGTCAAGCTCTTGCCTGAAATGACAGTAAGTGGTTTCCTGAGCTCCAGATGTGTTGGTGCATAGTGATGGGAGAAAGTGCCTCTCCACACAGTGTGGTGGGGAGCCTGTCAACCCAGCCAGGAGTCAGGAGACCTGGGCTCTGGCCCTGTCTTGGCGGCTCTCTAAGGGCTGTGTTGCTTGGACTACTTGCTCTGAGGTTCACTAACATTTTCCATAAAATCAGACTGAACTGGGTAGGTCATTTTCAATTAGGCCATTGTATGACTTAAAAAATTTTTTTTCTCTCCCTTCCTTCAATGTCTGACCAAGATTTTTCTGTCTCACAAGTAGTCTTTAAACCCTGCATCAAAATGCAGTAGTTTAAGCTAACTAGGGATCTAAGAGCATCAGAGGTAATTCATTTAGCAAGTTTATAGTCAAGGGTTGAGATGGCAATAAAATATTTAAAAATAAGAAATATAATTTTATAAAATGCTAATTAGCAGAAGGCATGGTAAGCATGTGGTAGGGTTGTTACAATTTCATTTTATAATTTGATTCACATAAATATGTTGGCTTATATTTAATCTATGCCTTCTATAAACACAGCCTTTGGAAACTTTGGGGAAGACCAGATATAAGAGTAGCTGTAATTATTGAGTGTTTACCATGAGCCAAGTGCTACACTGTTCTATGAACATTTAGTTTTCCCAGTTACCTTCTGGAAGAGAGACTGTGGTTACTCCCACTTTTCTGTTTTACAGATGAAGAAATACAGGCGCACAAAGGTTCAATTCCATGCACAAAGTCATCAGCCAGTAAGTGGCAGAGCTGGAATTTGAATCCAGGTGGTCTGACCTCAGAGCCCATCCTCTCAACTGCCATTTACTTTGATTCCCTCACAGGGAGGTCAGAGTCCCAAAAAGTTCAGGTGAAGGAGACAAGACAAATGCATGACTTGTCTCCATGAGCAGTGGGTGTACATATGACATTGAAGTAGATACTTGTTAGACTATAGGGAAAAATGTTCTCATCTTCAAAACACTTAATATGATACCTGCTTTCTTAGTGTTCCTCTACTCTCACACCCATTAGTTCCTCTAATGTCTCCAAAGAGATTTGGGAGCTGTGTTCTCTCTACTATTCTTCCAATATTGGTTGGGATTTCCAACCAATCTATTAGTTTTCTGAACCTGTTATCTCACTCGTTTGTGCTAAATTCAAAGACAAAGACAAAAACAATGAGAAAATAGGAATTTGTGGCCACTATAAATCTTCATGTACCTCGTATAAACCTAAGGTAGGCATAGAATTGAAAGCTGCAACAGCCCTGGTCAGGCTGCATTGAAATACCAAAACAAATTGTGTATTTGGGTGTGTGTGTATGTGTGTGTGTGTGTGTGTGTGTGTGTGTGTGTGTGTATAGCATATATATACATACATATATAAAATATAAATATAGGGGCTGCATCTGCACATTGTGTGGACTAAGTGCCTCTAGGAACACATCTGTTGTAAATCAAAGGCATCATTACTTACACCTTGGGCTTGGACTTTTCTAGGCTCTTTGTGTTAAATTAAACCTTTTAATTTGACCAAAAAGACCAGGAAAATGTCATTCAGACATATCAGCTGAGGGACTAATACAGAATTCTGGGTAGAGCTCCTTGAATTGTAAAGGTCATTTCATTTAAGGCTACATCTACTAGTTTAGCAACAGCTGTGTCCTTAAGCCCTGCAGCATGCTACTTCAATGCTCCTTGAGCTCTCTGAGGTATCCAGCTGTTCCCCTGGAGCCTTCTCCCTCCCTTTGTCTGTGGTGATTTCTCATCCCGCCTCCCCACTCTAAGATAGAATTTCATCCTCCCCGAAAGGCCCCTTTGGTTGTACCCACCCATAATGGGCAGCAGGCAGTGACCCAGGAAGGTGGTGGGGAGGAGGCTGCAGTGTCTGCCTGTTGTTAGGGAAAAAGGAAGCATTGTGTCTAGTGAAGCTGGGTTTGTTGGAGTGACGTTTCTTTGTCACTTTCAGTTTTTTTGAATTCCATTTGCTGTATGGGATTTGACTCCTTTTTCCTTGGCTAGCTTCTTTCCTTAGATTCCAGCTCACTGTCTCTGAATTTCCAAAGGAAAATGATGGCTTTTTGAAAGTTAAGTAACTCCTTTGCTTCGGCCTCCCAAAGTGCTGGGATTACGGGAGTGAGCCAGCATGCCCGGCCCCCATTGTTGTTTTAAGAGACGAAGTCTCACCATGTTGCCCAGGCTGGTCTCGAACTCCTGACCTCAGGTGATCCACCTGCTTCGGCCTCCCAGAGTGCTGGGATTACGGGAGTGAGCCAGCATGCCTGGCCCCCATTGTTGTCTTAAGAGACGAGGTCTCACCATGTTGCCAGGGCTGGTCTTGAACTCCTGACCTCAGGTGATCCACCTGCTTTGGCCTCCCAAAGTGCTGGGATCACAGGAGTGAGCCAGCACGCCCGGCCCCTGTTGTTGTTTTAAGAGATGAGGTCTCACCATGTTGCTCAGGCTGGTCTCGAACTCCTGACCTCAAGTGATCCACCTGCTTTGGCCTCCCAAAGTGCTGGGATTACGGGAGTGAGCCAGCACACCCGGCCCCCCATTGTTGTCTTAAGAGACGAGGTCTCACCATGTTGCCCAGGCTGGTCTCAAACTCCTGGGCTCAAGCTAGTTGTTATTAACATTACTTTAAAAGCAAAATACAAGATAGTTAAAAACAATAACTTATTTTTCCCATTATGACATTATAAACAAATGTTTAGTGGTTATGATGAGCCTGTCTTTGGAATCAACCCAATGTGGATTTAAATCGGAGTGCCCTGCCTCATAGAGTGTGGATGAACTTAACCTCTCTCTGGGTGAAATATGAATAATATTGTCTATCTTATGAGTATGACAGTGAAGGAGATATTATAAACAAGTACTTAAAATACTCTGGCACACAATAAATACTTTATAAATGATAACTGTTATCTTTTCATTTTGACCCACATTGGCATATTTCCTTCTAGTCTCATATGCAAATTTTAAACACAGTCATAATTAAACAGTGTTAGTACAATTTCATTTCTTGCTTTTTCAAGTAATATTTTGTAATAAATGCCGTTCACAGTAACTACATAAACTTGAAATTCATTTTAATAATTATATAATATTTCGTTAAATAGTTATATAATAATTTATATCACCCTTTAGTATTGAGCATTCAGGTTATTTTCACTTTTACCATTATAAATGACACCATGTGAAACAACTTTATATACATATAACCTTTCATATATTTGTACCATTACCTTAGAAAAGATTGCCTGAAGCACTCTTAACTGTATGTGACTACTTTCTTGATCCTTTGAATGTGTTTTTTTCTCTCTCTCACTGAAAGATAGGCTTCTGTTTAAGGCTTACCACTTTATCCTTAGTACCTAGCACATCATCAATGCTCAATAAATATTTCTTGAATTAATGGACAAATGAACATATTATAATATTATTTTCCAAAAGTGGTTAGGCTTTATGTTTTCATTCTATTATCTTTTAACAACACTCTTACAAGCAGAGGTGCTTTCTATATGACACAAGGGTAATCAGAAAGGTAACAGCAACAGGTAATATTTTTTGAGTATTTTCTATGCCCCGGGCATCAATCATCCTGAGTATGTTGCATGTATTACCTCATCCAATTTGCTTAGCATCCACCATACAATTCACTATGGTGAGTACTATTGTTACAGGATCTTTGGGGTATCACTTTTCTGGCTGGAAACCTGTGGCTGGTGACACCTTCGCCTGAGTTTTGCTTGGGCCTGCTGGGCTCATTCCACCCACTCGGCCTGGCAGGCTGTGCTCAGTTCACATTACTGCCCTGGCTTCCACGCCTCCAAGGGAGACTGTGAATCAGGCGTGGAACAGCGAGGGGTGTGTGAGCAGGCATGGAGTACAGCCACTAAGCAGTTGGACACACCAGCTGCTGCCATGGGGCAGGCAGTTCTAGGTGCTGGCATGGGTGCCAGTTCTCTGCAAAGCTGTGGCTGGGCCAGGCACAAGCAGCTTCCCCGGTTGGCACTGTTTATGTTATAACTGTTTAGCTTGGTGGGTACTGAGTTCTTGTTCTGTGATCAGGGAGAATGAGATACACAGACAAGTGGAGGGTGAATAAGTCAAAAAGGAGCTTTACTGAGTGATAGAACGGCTTAGAGGGAACTCACAGTGTGTAGCCCCTTTCCACAGCCAGGGTGTCCCATAGAGTGTTCAGTCCCTAGCAGAGTGGAGACCCTGGAATGGGAAGCTCCTCTCTGCAGGCAGATCGTCCAGTCGTCCCTGTAGCTCTCAGCAGAGAGGAGGCTCTGGAGTGGGTTGCTCCCCTCTGCAGCTGATACTCCTATTTCTACATCTCTCAGCAGAGAGGAGGCCCTGGAGTGAGTAGCTCTTCTCTATGGCTGGTTGTCCCAACATCTGCTCAGCTCTGATTGAGCCTGGGTCTTTTATGGGCCTCAGAGGGGAGAAAGTGTGCACTGGTTGGTCCATGGGTGGCCACAGGCAGGCCCAGAAAAGGCCCACAAATTCCCACTCTGGTGGAACTGGCAACCCCGCCCCCAGCCTTAAGACCCTCCCTGGCCTGAAGATGGGGCTTCGGGGACCTGCTCCCTTCCGTCCAGGAACCTGTCTGCCTCCTGCTGCCATTCGTGGTGTTCAGGTTCGGCCCTGATGTTGCTCTGAGATTGGAGCAGGTCCTGACAGCTGAGAGAAGCCAAGCAGCAGGGACAGGCACTTCCAAGCCTGCGAATGCGCGGGGGCCCTTCCCGCCTCCTGGCCCCTAAGAGTATAGGGATGCCTTGGTTTGCAGCACGCTTTGGGTGGTTGCAGCTGTGCCCATGGGGCAGAGTTTCTGCCTGCTCCGTGGAGCAGGAGGCCTGGGTCTGCAGCTGCAGTTTGGGCAGCTGTAGCTGCACCCAGACAGGTGGGGCTCCTGCTAGCTTCATGGAGCATGCAGCCCTGGCCGTGCCTCCCTGTTGCAGCCAGCAGTCATGGCAGTGGCGTGCCATTTGCAGCAGCTGCTGCCATCACTATCATTACCATTTATAGCTGAGGAGGCATAGAGAAGTGAGTTGACTTGCCCAACATCACACAGGTGGTGAGTGGTAGAATCCAGATTTAAACTAGACAGTGGGACTAAGACTGAGCACATAATTACTAGGCTGCATGACTTTAAGGTACTGAAAATTTCCTCTCATGCTAGGTGCCATGGCTCATGCATGCCTGTAATCCCACCTACTCAAGAGGCTGAGGTGGGAGGATTGCTTGAGCCCAGGAGTTCAAGGCTTCTGTGAGCTGTGATTGCACTGCTGCACTTCAGCCTGGGTGATAGAGTGTGAGACCCCATCTTTAAAACAAAAAAGGAAATTCCTCCTAATTTTACTTTTCCAGCAGCTCACTTCTTTACTTCATCCACTGTAACAAACTGTTTTCTCGAGAACCTGAATTTGTTGGCCAAATTCCATATAAGATGTGAATCAGAGCTGTCCCTCAGTCTTGGGAATTTTGCATCAGTCTCCAAACGAGAGCCAGAATTGCTTACAGCACTTGGTTTTTTAAAGCAATCCCACCCTTGCAGTTGACCAACTGAAGGATTTGTGAATTTTTTTAAAGTACAAGCCTTAATTTTTTTATTGAAAGGAAGAATTTTATTAGATTGTTTAACATTAAAGACCGATGGTAGATTTGGAACATCATCCACGTGGGAGATACTAATCCATGCAGGGATATCTCAACCAAATCATACAAAGAATATCCTAGGGATTAACCAAGAACACTCCCCACTTAGTTAGCAACTGAAATCGTAGAGCAACTTTTAAGACATATCAACATTATTACATCTATTTCTTCAGTGTCTCCTTCTCCTTACCAGTTTATTACAGGGTTTGGGAGCTTTAAAGAGCCTTTGTATATAAAGTAGTCCCTCTTACCTTTGGTGGATATGTTCCAAGACCCCCAGTGGATGCCTGAAACCGTGGATAGTACGAAACTCTACATACACTATGTACAAATTTCTTTTTCCTTCTTCACAGTTTCATGGATGGAAGACTTGTTCTTACCATAGATCTTAGCAACCTCAGCATATGATTTTTTAAATTTCTTCATTTGAGAACTTTCACCTTTTCACTTACAGGAAACACGTTGTGGCTTCTCTTCAACATATCTGAATTGCCAGCATCACTACTTGTGCACTTTGGGGCCCTTATGAAGTAAAATAAGGGTTACTTGAACACAGGCACAGTGATACTGCAACAGTTGATCTGATAGCTGAGAGGGCTACAGAGTGACTAATAGGCCAGTAGTGTCTACAGTGTGGATATGCTGGACAAAGAAATTATTCATATGCCAGGACAGAAGATTTCATCACACTTCTCAGAATGTCATGCACTTAAAAACTTATGGATTTTTTATTTCTGGAACCTTCCACTTAATATTTTCGGACCACAGTTGACTGTGGGTAACTGAAACTGTGGAAAACAAAACTACAGATAAGGGGTGACTATTTATAAGCACTGCAGACACTTTTTTTCTTTGCAAATAGTTGACTTAGAAACAGCAGATGGTTTATTTTTAGGCTATTATCTGCTTATAGAGATTTTATTTTTTAATCATTTAGTAGCTTTCCTGTATGTAGCTTTTTTTTCTGATTACTTTTTTTAATTTGTAGTGTTAAATGTGTGGAATTAAAACACAAATGTCACTTCCTAAACTTGCCATGGACTTGCTGTTCCTTCACTCCACAGGTAATGCAAAGGATGAGGAGTGAAGTCAAGCTATCATATTTATGTTGCTCTTGTTAATGACAGCACTCTGGCTAACCTTGTACTTCATTCACCCACTGCGGGTTTTGTCCCCAAGAAATGATGACCGTATTCAGTACGGAAAGGCTTTTAGTGGGAAGTGAAGGGCCCTCCATGTTGGCATTACACAATGGAATTCTAATAGGCAAATATTGTGTTAAAGCAGAAATGCTTCCCTGTGGAATGTTTCTCTTCTGGCTTCTCCAGAGTGCACGAGGGAGCTTCACTTAGTGTCAGCAGAAAACAAAATTCACTTGGATACATTGGGAGGTGCTTTTTTTCTTACGGTAATTTCAAGAACTCTATGTCCACTGCCTCTTCTATGTTAATAAAATTAAAACCACACAGATATAGATGGAAATGATTTTTCGATTGTAGGAAGGAATGTGCCTAAGCTGACATGTCATTTTTTTGGTAATTTGAGAAAACCCTATAAACACACCTTTTCAAGGAGATAGTATACAGAAGACTCAGAGTCACAAAAATCAGGATGTGAAGCTGGATTATACTACTTTTTGTTGTTGTTGTTGTTTGAGATGGAGTGTCATTCTGTTGCTCAGGCTGGAGTGCAGTGGCTTGATTTCGGCTCACTGCAACCTCCACCTCCCAGGTTCAAGTGATTCTCCAACCTCAGCCTCCTGACTAACTGGGGCCACAGGTGCACATCACCATGCCCGGCTAAGTGTATTTTTTGTGGAGATAGAGTTTCACCATGTTGGCCAGGCTAGTCTCAAACTCCTGACCTCAAGTGATGCACCCACCTCAGCCCCCAACATGCTGGGTTTATAGGCATCAGCCACTGCACCTGGCCTGATTTTGTCACTTATTAATTGAGTGTCTTTGGTTACCTTTTTTAACCTAACTGAACTCCATTTTTCTTATGTAACTGACTTGTAGGTGGGATGTGAGGGTGAAGGCATATAATGTACTCAGTGCAGACTCGTAGATAGAGGCCTTAGCCTGCTTGCTAATTAGTTCTTTCCCTGGAACTGGATTCTAGTTCTGTCTCTGATGACCACTATGACCTGAGGAAACCTGGTTTACCCTGCTGGGCCTAGTAGTGTGAAACAGAAGTGTTAGTGACTCTTAGAGGTGATGTGAAGGGCAAGGAAAATGTGAACAAGCGTGAGGTGAGCCCCTGCTGGTATTTCCTATAGGTCACCAGCCTCTAGCTGAATGTGGGGAGGTGCCGCACTGTGGGAGTCCCATTATAAGGGGCCCCTAGTCAGATAGAGTCCATACATAAATCAGTAGCTACTTTTTAGGACACAGGAAGAATGGGAGGTAATGGTTAACAAAAGTCTGTTGTGTACCAGTAGCTTTATATGTTGCCTCATTTAATCTTCAGGAGTGATCCTGCAGGGAAGCCTACTTACTCTCTTCCCTCCACCCATTTTCAGGCACAGAAACACATTCAGTGAGGTAAGTAAGCACTCATTGTGGAATGAGGTGGAGAAATCCAGATTTAAATCCTAGGTCTGCCACTTGCTAGCTACATGACTTGTTCAACAAGTCATTTACCTCTCTGAGGCTGAGTTTTCTTACCTGGAAATGGTGACAGCAGAACTGTCTTACCTCACAAGACTATTGAGACGGTTAAATGAGATAATGTAGGTAAAGTCTCAGCATACAGTAAGCCCATAATAAATTATCATTAGATTAAATATTGAGGTTTGGTGAGATCAGTTTTTGACTGAAATATGGCTTTGAAAAATTCTGTTTTGTTGAAAGGAAACACCTGAATTAAAGATATAGTAGACCAACCTTTTATGTAAAGAAGATCATTGACTTGCAGAAGTCACAGAATTGCATGAACCTGTGGGGAAGGAGAAGGGTAAAGATACAAGATAAAAGCAGAATTATCTGGGCAGCTTAGCATCAGTTGGATTCGTTTAGTCTGTTAAAGACAATTTGTTGATAAAATGTACAAGCATGCTGCTAACCACTTTACCTCAGAATAGGGAAGAAAAAGGGAAAATTATGACTGAGCTTAAGTCTGATGAACAGTGAAAAAATGGCTGATAAAAGGCAAATAATAGGAACCTTGTTGCTTTTTACTTTGGCACAGTTGAGAGTATAGGAGTTGGTGCTGGAATGCTCTGGTGCCAGCCACTAAAACAGTTCCTTACTCTTCAATGTGAGGAAGCACTGTCTCGTAATTAAGCACAGATGGACTAAGGAACAGTATGCTTCCCATGAATGGAGGTTTCCAGCAGGTAACAGATGATCAACTGTTATAAATGTCACAGATGGGCATGGCACTGGGGGAGAGGCCATATTTTGCGTGCAGTACAAGTGAGGAAAAATCAAATTATATACAGGTCAATTTTTTAAAAATTCAAAATGAAAATAGATTAATTGAGTCACATTGGAAGGTGGTGGAAGTAACTGTGTAAAGTAGAAAAACACCAGTGACTTAAATCTTCATGTTAGGTTAGGGTTTATTTGAAAATCAGCAACATGGAAATGATTTGGTAATCGATCTTTCGTTCCGATATTTGATTGCAGGAAATCTCTTTAAATCCGATAGACCAGTTTTGATTCTTTGCTTAGAGTTTCGTATCTGGACTAGAAAATATAAGGTCACTTTCCAATTTTTAGACTTTATTATTTGGGGATATATTCTTTTCCATTATAAATTGTGAGAATTAAATATTCTCTTTAAGGACAGAGAAAGCTTTATAATGTGAAGCAAAGACATCTGAATTATTGTATCAGTTTAATGTTCTACAGTTATACCTAAAGATTTTGGGTTACTTACAAAAATAAAAATGAATCTTACTCAAGAGTTTATTAGCTACTATGAGAAAATTATATTGAAGCCATACATTTTATCAGGCTATTTCTAATTGAAAAATATTGTCTTTAAAACAGTTTGTAGATGGGGTTAGATATTGATTCATATATTAAGATTCATGTTATTTTGTTTGGGAGCAGGATTAAAATACCTGATTTACTTATTAGGTTCTTTGAATACAGCCAATAAAGAAAGGAAAAAAAACTCTTGCTATATACCTGCTATGGTTTGAATGTGTCCCCCCAAAGAATGTGTTGGAAACTTAATCCTTGGTGCAACAGTGTTGGAGGTGACCTAATAAGTGTTTAGCTAGTGAGGGCTCCACCCCTTTGAATGGATTCATGCCGATTATAAAAGGACTTGAAACTGTGAGTTCAATCTCTTGGTTTCTTGTACCTGCTCTCTTGCCAAGTGGTGCCTTCTGCCATGTTACAACACAGCAAGAAGGCCCTCGCCAGATACACTCCCTCGATCTTAGACTTCCCAGCCTCCAGCACCATAAGCCAAATAAACTTTTTTTTTGTTTACAAATCACTCAGCCTATAGTATTCTGTTACAGCAGCACAACACAGACTAGTTCCAGCAGTGTAGTGGGGTTTTCAGTTTTGCATTCTCATTTAAACTTCCCATCCCCACAGTGTAGTAAGATTCAGGATCCTGGATTCTTGAGCCGGATTGCCTCCTGTCAAATTGAGGTTTAGTTACTGTGTGATTTTGGACAGGTTGTTTAATTTCTCTGAGCCTTGGTCTCATCAAAAAAATAAATAAATAAAAAGGAGATGGGAGGGTAAAATAAGTGATTGCAGGCAAAGTGCTTGGCACACAGTATGTGCCAATGAATTTTAGCTGTTTATTTTAGATTATTATTAGGTGTTATTCCACTTTCTAGATAAAGTTCTATGTCTAAAAGAATTAGACAGCATCAGATTAAAAGTTGCATAAAAGTTGCTTTATAGTGGTAGAAGATCTCTTCGTGGAGAAATTTCATGCAGTATTTCTCTTACCTTTTGATGAGAAAACTGGATGCAGATCCCTTCCTCCTTTCCTCCCTTCCTCTCTTCCTCCCTTCCATGCAGTTCCCACTCCCATCCATTTTCTTTTTCTTTTTTTTTTTGAGATGGAGTCTTGCTCTTGTTGCCCAGGCTGGAGTGCAGTGGTGTGATCACTGCAATCTTCGCCTCCCAGGTTCAAGCAATTCTCCTGCCTCAACCTCCCAAGTAGCTAGGATTACAGGCATACGTCACCACGCCCGGCTAATTTTGTATTTTTAGTAGAGATGGAGTTTCTCCATGTTGGTCAGGCTGGTGTTGAACTCCCGACCTCAGGTGATCTGCCTGCCTCAGCCTCCCAAAGTGCTGGAATTACAGGTGTGAGCCACCGCACATGGCCACTCCCATCCGTTTTCTTAAGCCTCCTTCTGCTTGGTCTTTCCCTTTATCTCTGTGTGTCACACTCATGACTAGACTTTGGATCTTACTCAAATCCCTCTTCTTCAGGTGGCTTCTGCAAGTCCTTCCTTCCTGCAATATTAGTTTCTACTTCCTTTCTTCCATTATACAGTCACTTAGCAACAGGGATACATTCTGAGAAATGTATTATTAGATGATTTTGTCATTGTACAAACCTTATAGAGTGTACTTCCACAAACCTAGATGGTAGAGCCTACAACATACCCAGGCTATATGGTACAGCCAATTGTACAACATACCCAGGCTATATGGTACAGCCAGTTGTACAACATACCCAGGCTATATGGTACAGCCAGTTGTACAACATACCCAGGCTATATGTTACAGCCAGTTGTACAACATACCCAGGCTATATGGTACAGCCAATTGCTCCTAGGCTATAAATCTGTACTCACTGTACTGAGTACTGTAGGCAATTATAACACAATGATAACTATTTGTGTATCCAAACAGAGCTAAATATAGGAAACGGTACAGTAAACATATGGTATAAAAGATTTAAGAAAAAGGGTAAAAGGGTACATCTGTATAGGATACTTACTGTGAATGAAGCTTACAGGATTGGAAGTTGCTCTGGGTGGGCAAGTCAGTAAGTGGTGAGTAGAAAGGCATAGGACATTACTGTGCATTACTGCAGATTTATAAACCCTTTGCACTTAGGCTACACTACATTTATAAACAAATACTTTTGTTTCTTCAATAACAAAATAACCTTAGCTTGCTTTAACATTTTTTACTCTATAAAATTTTGAATTTTAACTTTTTGACTATTTTGTTATAACCCTTGGCTTAAAACGCGAACACATTGTACAGATATGCAAAAGTATTTTTTCTTTATATCCTTATTCTAGAAACTTTTTCTATTTTAAAAATTTTTAATTTTAATTTTTACTTTTTAAACTTTTTTGTTAAAAGCAAAGGCACAAATTCACGCATTAGCCTAGGCCTACACAGAATCAGTATCATCAATTTCATTGTCTTTCACCTTCACATCTTGTCCCATTGGAAAGTCTTCAGGGGCAGTAACATGGAGCTGTCATCTGCTGTGATAACAGTGTCTTCTTCTGGAATACCTCCTGAACGACCTGCCTGAGGCTGTTTTACAGTTAACTTTTTTTCAGAGACAGGGTCTCTCACTTTGTTGCCCAGGCTGTAGTTCAGTGGCATAATCATAGTTCACTGCAGCCTCAAACTCTTGAACTCAAGTGATCCTAAGTAGGTAAGACTACAGGCTCATGTCACTGCACCTGGCTAATTAATTTTCTTTTTTTTTTTTTGTAGAGAAGGGGGCTTAGTATGTTTCCAAGGCTGGTCTCGAACTCCTGACCTTAAGCAATCCTCCCACCTCAGTCTCTCCCAAAGTGCCGCTATGACTGGCCCTATAGTTAATTTTTTTTCATAAGAAGAAGTACATTCTAAAATAATAAAAAGTACAACATAATAAATACATAAACCAGTAGTATAGTCATTTATCATCATTATCAAGTATTATTATATTATAATTGTATGTGCTATACTTTTATACAACTGGCAGTGCAGTAGGTTTGTTTACACCAATGCCACCACAAATACATGAGGAATGTGTTGGGCTATGATGCTATGACAGCTACAAAGTCATCAGGTGATAGGATGTTTTCAGCTCCTGTACAGTCCTGTGGGACCACCATCATATATATTATCTGTCATTGACTGAAACATCATCAAGCAGCACATTACTGTACTATTTTCTTTTAAAAGTCATAGTGTTTCTCAGAGGCTGTCTGTCTTTCAGTTATTTTTAATTCCTCTGAAGAGGCTAATGGCCCCTTGTGTAGAGGCATCTTGTCTTATCTGCATCCCTGTTCCACATAGCTTCCCTGCCCTTCCTTACACACAGTGGGCGCATCAGTTCATGGTATTTACTCCAAAGACATGACCCACAAGAAAGCATTATTTCCAGTGAGGGTCTTTAGCACCAATCTTTTATCACTGATAATTAAGTGAGCAATTCTCTTTTGTTAAGAGCTCCCTGTGGATGTACCTTTTGAGAACTGCTTTAGAAAATTTTTATTCGGTCTAATATTACTCTCTTCCAAGCCTCCTACATAAATCAGAGCTTCTCAAGGACGGATCAGTTTTATAACAAAATAAATATACTGTTGGAATTTAGCCACCTTTAGTTTCAACTTATTCCTCTCCTCTTAAGACAAGTTTTGTGTTTTTAGTAATAATCAGCTATTTCTCAGAGACTCTTAGAGTGGAGAATTCATGAAGTATTTTGAATCTGAAAGACTCTGAGTCTCCTTTGTGGGGATACATTTGGCCAGCACAGCTCTGGTATTAGGGAAATAAACCTGCGAGATAGCTCACTTATCTGTACATTGGCAAATAGAGAAAGATAGCCTTGTAATAGAGAAAAAAAATCTCAGAGGGGAAAGAAATAATAAAATCAAGCTGGTTTATGGTTTGTCAGTCCAAAAAGCTTTTAAGCCTTATCTATAAAGGTAGATCCACTTAATGTTTGTTCTGCATTTCAGGCATCATTGTGTGATAAGTGGTGTAAATTTAGCCCCTTTAAGCCTGATCTCCTGGGGGTTGAGATTTAAGCGTTGGAACTTTATTTGAAAGAACTCTATCGATTGGGCTTTGATTTGGTCCTTCTTTACCAAAGAGAGGTGCTAAATCATGGTTTAGCTTCCCTGTTAGGGTTTTTTTTTTCTCTTTTATTCATTTTATTGGCCTCTCTCTCTCTGCCCCCATTCTCCATGTTCCGTTTCTAACTGTTCTGCTTAAAAAGACTAAAGTGGTATAAGAAAGGGGGGGAAAAGGAAAAGAAAAATCAACTGACACCCTGTGAACATAATTGATTCAATAAATAACATCTTTCAATTCCCAAGGAAAACCTCAGTCTTTGCTTATGTCAATTAGTGTTCAGTTCAATAAGTGGTGGAGGTCTTAATTTAGATGGATGGGAAAGTTTGCAGGTTCTTACCTCCTAAGGAAGGAGTGTGCTTTTCTTATTTCAAAGTCATCCTGTCTGGATTTATGCACCTACTCTGCAAAAAGAAGCTTGAAAGAGAATTAATGTGATAGTTTTTATTCTTCCTGAAAACAGAAAGAAGACATTTAATTATTGTCCAGAGATTTGTTAGAATAAAAAAGTGAAACAAGGGAATGAAAATTTTCTGGAATCTACTAGACTGTAAACTCCATGAGGGCAGGAACTATCTTGTGCATTCACTATTTAATCTCCAGTGCACGTAGTAGGTGCATAGTACATATTTGTTAACTGGATCTGTTGTTAAGGGAATGAGAACAAAAAGGGGCACAATTCAAGTTTTCTGTTAAGAATTTAGTTAAATTTCATTTCACTGGTTGTTTCATCCCTTGGCCCCAATCCCCTTTCCCCTAATTCTTTTTTTTTTTTTTTTTTAATGGAGTCTCACTCTGTCATCAGGCTGGAGTACAGTAGTGTGATCTTGGCTTACTGCAACCTTTGCCTTCTGGGTTCAAGCAATTCTCCTGCCTCAGCCTCCCGAGTAGCTGGGACTACAGGTGTGCACCACCACATCTGGCTAATTTTTGTATTTTTAGTAGAGACAGGGTTTCACTGTTTTGGGCAGGCTGATCTCAAACTCCTAACCTCAAGTGATCCACCCGCCTCAGCCTCCCAAAGTGCTGGGATTACAGGCATGAGCCTCCATGCCCAGCCAAGCATTTTTTTTCCCTAGGGCTAAAATGAATGAATGAACGAATATATAAATAAATAGATTTTTTTTTTTTTTTTTTTTTTTTTTTGAGACAGAGTCTCGCTCTGTCACCCAGGCTGCAGTGCAATGGCACAATCTTGGCTCACTTAAGCTCCACCTCCTGGGTTCACACCTTTCTCCTGCCTCAGACTCCTGAGTAGCTAGGACTACAGGCCTGCCACCGTGCCTGGCTAATTTTTGGTATTTTTTAGTAGAGACGGGGTTTCACCATGTTGGCCAGGATGGTCTCAATCTCTTGACCTCGTGATCTGCCTGCCTCGGCCTCCCAAAGGGCTGGGATTACAGGCATGAGCCACCGTGCCCAGCCTCCCCTAATTCTTTAAATGGCAGGTACCTCTTAAGAGTGCAGTATATACTATATCTTCAGAAATGATGAAGGATAACCTATTTCTTTTTTTTTTTTTTTTTTTTTTACATAAGAAAGTGGCAGTCTTTTATTGCAAATATGCATACACTCTCGGACGAGGTTCTCTGGTCCTCAGGTGTGGGGGGCCAGGGAAGTCGCGCCGGCGCTCTCGGGTGATGTTCTCCGGTCCACAAATGCGGGGGCCGAAGAAGTCACGCTGGCTCCTGCCAGTGGCAGACTTTTATGCATTGGTACTGGAAGGGGGAGGGCAGTGGGCAGGATAAGGGCGTGATAGGGGCGTCTCCATAGGCGTGGCCGGGTAAGTTTTGATCTCTTCGGATTGACATCACCTGGAGCATGCTCGGTTGATCTGCATCTTCCCGCGCGCGGGAAAGTTGGTGAGGAAGAACCCGGAAGCAACAGGGACTGCTCCATCTTGTTCACCTTCCTCCATCTTGTCCCTTTTCCTTCACCCAAACAGTCCAACCTCTTATTGATTATAAGAATTTAGGGCGCCGTGGTCTGTCTGGCTGCTTCCTGCTGTTAAGGGGCGTAGTTAGGGTCTGAGGTTGGCAGTTGGGTGTAGGGATGCAGGAGCATTTGGTTGAAGGTGACTCAGGTGATCTCTTGGACCTTGGCTCGGAGAAATTTTATTAGAATGGGAGCAAGACATAACATAAGGCAGAGGATTAGTATGGGAATTAGGAATGGAAGCATCTGCTGTACTACAGGCAGTAGCCATACCGGTGGTCCGGGGGTTAAGGGGGCGTTAAATTGTTGAAGCTAGGGAAACCCCGATAATTAAGGGAAGAAAAACAGCCCGCTTTTGGATGTTATTGCTGGAGCTGAGCTGGGAAGCTAGTTCAGACAATTCTCCTTCGCTATATAGGGTTAAGCTAGGCACTAAAGATACCGGAACGCAAAGGGACTGGGTGATGGAGGTATGGTTAAGAGTTTTAGATAGAGTTTGGTTACACCAAAAGTAGCCTCCAACAGGGGCCGTCTGGGTCCTGCTGGGAGCTTATGTGCAATTACACCATGAAGAGTTTGGCGTAGAGTAGCAAAAAGGAATCTCTGTCTCACTCTGTCTCTCTTCATCTCTGTCTCTCCCCATCTCTGTCTTTGTCTCTCTCCACCTCTGTCTCTCTCTATCTCTGTCTGTATCTCTTTGTCTCCATCCCCATCTCCGTCTCTCCACCTCCCGCTCACCAAGGCTGCTCCCCTCACCAACTCCCCTACCTCCTGGCTTCTCCCTATCTCTGACTCAACAGGGACTGAGTGCAGCAGAGGCCCTTGGGGAGGTCTGGGCTCTCTACTGCCTTCTGGTTACAGCCTCTCCTTCCCTGTATCTGTCCTTCATCCTGGCCTAATGAGTCCACATTTTATTTAGGGAGAGGGCAGAGTGACAACCCTGGGTGGGGGTTGGGGGGGGACAATCTGCAGTGCCCTGCATGACTGAGTGTATCTGATTGTCTGTAGACCAGGTTTAGAATCTCCATACAAAGTTAGGATTAGTACGAGTAACTAGGGGAATTAGAGTGAACCATAATAATGATGACAAAGGTGTAGAGGGTAAGTTCAACATTGCCAAAATCACAAAGGGCACCCTGCCAAGCTAGGTCTTCTATGAGAGTAAAAAGTTGGGAAACCTACTGGTTGGGAGATGGGTCGGGAAGGAGGGTATCTATGGGGTTTATGAAGGAAAAGTCAGTTAAGATGAAGAATGGTGAGGAAGCGAGAAAATTTGAGGAGGGTGTTGATCCTTGAGTAGAACCTGGCCATCTGGAGAAAGGGAAGGGGAATAGATGTTTTGAGTTAGGTTAAGATGTTTCATCCCAAGAGGGGGGTGGGACAAGAGGGCATGATGAGGAAAGAGTGGGCAAAGCATGCATAGTCCAGGCAGTAATTTAACACTGGGGTCTGGCGAGGGTTAGACGGTTTACCGTCTACCCCAACTACTGAGATAGTGGATGGCTGGCTAGGACCTCCATAGGTTGGCAAAACAGAATAGGTAGCCTCCGTATTGATGAGAAAAGAAATTGGCTTACCCGCTATCTGTAGAGTTACCCTAGGCTCGGCGAGGGTGACCAGGGTCTCCGAGTGTGGGCACCGTCAGTCGTCGTCCAGGTGTAGGAGCTGGAAGGAGCCTTCCGGCCTTTGAGGAGAGGCACCACGTTGAGGCGCAATGCCTGCCCTGCTGGCGGGGCAATCAGACTTCCAGTGTCCTTCCTGTTGGCAGGTTGGGCATGGCGTGGTAGGCAGGCGAGGATTTGGACACCTTTTTTCCCAATGCCCAGTTGTGCCACACTTAAAGCATGGACGAGACAGAGTGGCCGGCTTGGCCTGGGGACACTGGTTTGCCCAGTGTCCTGGGTCTCCGCATTTATAGCAGGAGCCGCTGGGAGACTTGCCCTGTGTCTTCCCTGCCGGCAGAGTGGGCAACGCTAGTTGGAGGGCAGCCACTAGAGCTTGCGCCTGAAGCACAGCCCTTCTTTTTTCCTTGTCTAGCTCTGCGGCCTCAGCTGCTGCTTCTCTGGAGTTAAAAACTTTAAAGGCCAATTTTCCTGTATGGGAGTGTGAGGCCCATCTTCAACCTTTTTTTTTTTTTTTTTTGCTTTTTTGGAATATGTGAGGCTGACTGGGAGATAAAATAGGAGGCTAGGACAGCTGCTCCGGCTGGGGAGGTGGGGTCTAGCCGAGTAAATTGGGCTAGTGCCTCTGTAAGGCGATTTAGGAAGGAAGCCGGGTTCTCATCTGGGTGCTGGATGATTTCCTTTAGTTTATCAAAATTGACCACTTTGTTAGAGGCTGCCTGCATACCGGCCAAGAGACGTTGAACCATAATGTCCTTCCTACGGCGGCCAGGCTGCTGTGGTTGTTAATCTCAATCTGGTTCTATGGACGGGACAGCCATCTCTCCTAACAGGACGGTGGCGTCGATTAAATGCCATTGATTTGCATGTTGCCTGGTGGCTGCGAGAATGCACTCTCTTTCCTCTGGGTTAAGAGTGGAAGTAAGAATGACATGTAAGTCATGCCAGGTAAGGTTATATGCTCTGGCCTAGGTATCGAAACTCTTTGGAATATTAGGTGGGGTTGGCTGAGAAGTCGCCAAGTCGTTCTTCAGTTTTGGAAAGGTCAGCCAAGGAAAAGGGGATGTGGACTCTAACCACGCCTTTGGCTCCAGCAACTTCTTGGGGTGGGGGAGGGGGCAACAAACTAGCAGGGGAGGTTGGAACAGACTGACCAGTAGGGTAGGTTAAGACAGGCTGACTGGTAGAGGGGGTTGAGGCAGGCTGACTGGTAGAGGGCTGACTAATGGGGGCCGCTACCACGGTCTTGGAGCGAGTGTAGATGGAAATGGGAGAGGTAAGAGGAGTGGCTGAGGGAGGAGTGTCGGGCGGGGCAGTGGGAGCTCCATAGGGAGGGGTGAGAGGAGTGGCTGAAGGAGGAGCGTCGGGAGGGGTGGTAGGAAGTCCATAGGGAGGGGGGTTGGAAAGTCGGGAGGGTGGTCACCTGCTGTCGGCCCCATCTGAAATGAAGGTGGAGTCCTCCTCAGTTGCTGAGGTGGGGGCCAAGGGCCGGGTTTAGGGGTTTAGGCTAACAAGACCTGGGCCATTTAACACCGGGCGCACAGGTCTGGGCGAGAGCGCAAGTCCTAAAAGCCTTGGACATAGATAATTTCTGACCACTTTCCGAGCCTCTGGCAGAAATTAGATCTAATTAAAATGTTGCGGTCTAAAGTGCCTTCAGGCGGCCGTTGAGACTGGTTGTCAGTCTCAATGTTGAGACTGGCCACGCCACAGTGGAGAGTAAAATCAATCGCTTTCATTTAAGATCTTGCTGTAATTGTAAAGTTTTGAGATTAGTTAGAAGACACCCTAAAGGGGTGGCTCTAGGTATTTTGGATTGGGGATTTCCCATTGCCTTTCTCTCACCCATAGGCGGAAACCGAACTCTACCTGGCTACAAAGCGTCCTCTGGAGCCACTAGAGACCGGGAGGCTCCTGGAGCCGGAATGGAGATTACCTCCAGGCGGACGTCTCCGTCCTGGACGGGTCTCACATGGACTGGAATGGAGTTCCTTTGGGCAGACGTCTCTACCTTTGGGAACTCTCCTGTGGGTCACCTGGTGACCAAAAAACCTTGGGCCTGCGCAGGACTTCTGGCCAAGGAGTATGAGAGGGAGGCAAGAGATACTCACCCCTAGGAGACTTGGAGGTGTGGAAAGCGATGTCTAGGTCCTGATCCGTCCGCGGCGTGAAGGAGGAGGCTCCTCGGACCTTAGGGGGCCCTGAGGAGGGGTCTCCTCCCGGGTTTTTGGCATGCCACAGTGGAGAGGAAAATTAGCCGCTTTCGTTTTAAATCTTGAGCTAGATGTAAGGCTTCCAAGTTTTGGAGGAGACACCCTAAAGGGGTGTTCTTAGGGATTTTCAATTGTGAGGTTCCCATTGTTTAACCACCAGAAATGGAAACCGACCTCATGCAGTGGCAAAGCGTCCTTTGCCGCTGCTGGGGACCGGGGGCTCCTGGAGCCACTAACGGAGAATTGAGGAACTTCAAGACGGACGTCTCCGGGTTGAAGGCCTCACTGCGCCACAGGGTGGCTACGTCCTTGGGCGTACGTACGACTCTAGGCCAAGGACACGGAAACGGACGGAGATGGTTAACAAAGGGGAATACTCACCGAAGAAGAAATTCTCAGAGCGGCACCAGTGGAAAGCTGGAACACTTGTTTGGTGTTCGTGGCTGGTTGGGTTGAGAGCCGGTTCGCTGTGGAGGAGGTTCGTTAGACCCTTAGGGGATGTTGAGGAAGGGTCTCCTCCTGGGTCGGGTTTCTGCACCAACTGTTTTAATTTAATTTAATTTGGCACTAACTGTTTTGATTTAATTTAATGTAACTTAATTTAGGAGAGCTAAGTAATTAAACATGAGGCCAAAGTACATAAGAAAGTGGCAGTCTTTTATTGCAAATATGCATACACTCTCGGACGAGGTTCTCTGGTCCTCAGGTGTGGGGGGCCAGGGAAGTCGCGCCGGCGCTCTCGGGTGATGTTCTCCGGTCCACAAATGCGGGGGCCGAAGAAGTCACCAGGATAACCTATTTCATCAATTCCAAGACTATCAGAGTTGGAAGAGATGGTGTAAAGTTGCTATTTACAAATTCAAGTAAATGAACTGATTGTGTTTCAGAATCACATTGAAACGGGATAGTTCCCTGACCCCTTCCCATGACTTATGAAGGGGTTGGCTCGTTTAGTCAGCAAACAGCTCTCAACCCCTTGCAAGAGGGGGAGCGTGCAGGTGAGCAGGTGCAGGATGAGTGCTTCTAGGCAACCAGCAGGAGCAGAACTCTGTGCGGGCCTGTGGCAGCATCTAGAGGTTGCCTGTGACCCCCAGAACCCCAGGGGGTATGTGTTATAGTGTGCTCTTTTAGCTTTGTCATTCATGGATGGCTTAAGTGTTAAACAGCTCAGTGGAGGGTCAGTGTGACAGCCTTTTGCACTCACACCCGGGTCCTTGTCCTGCGTCCAAGAATAATCAGGTAGCATGAACGAATTGAAGTGTGGTGAATGTGGAGGATTTTACTGAGCAGTGGAAGTGGCTCTTAGCAGGATGGAGAGCTGGAAAGGGGATGGAGTGGAAAGATGGTCTTCCCCTGGAGTTTGGCTGTCCCTGGCTGAATTCTCCGAGGTCCTGCCATCAAGCCATCCCTCTGAAATCAAGCTGCTTCTCTTTGATATCCAGCTGCTTCTTCTCCTCTCTCCTCTGCCACTCTGCCACTACACCGGTGGGGCCTGGGGTTTTTATGGGTACAGGATGGGGGGTGGGGTGGGCCAGGGTGGTTTTGGAAAAGGCAACATTCATGTGGGAAAACAGGAATGCATGTTCTCACTTTGGGCCACAGGTCTAGGCTTGAGGGTATGGCCCTCACTGGGACTGCCGTTTTCTACCCAGTATTTTCCTGCCACCTGTCCTTATCAACATGAGGTATGTCATATACATACAGACTCAGGCCTGAACCTTGAAATTTCTGACTGAGTCAAACACACTCTTGGGTAGACTCTTGGGAATCTGTTTTCTTTTTTGACTTTCCTAGTAAGGCTAGAGTGCAGCTGGGTATAGAAAGCACTAATCCCATCTGCCTCTCAGTGCCCTGACCTCTGTGGTCTATGTTACTCCTTGGTAAAAGTGATCAGCCTAAGGTACCCAGCGGAATGACTGGTGGAGTTGTGACTAGAACTCAGGTCTCCTACCTCTGACAGTGGTGCTCCTGGTCCTGTGGTTTACTGCTTTGGTTTAGCAAACACTCCTTACTACTCAGCATTCTCTCAAGATCCAGTAATACTTTTTCCTTCCAAGATAATGGTAGTATTTGTGGTGATGGCCAGGCAGAATCTGAAGGACCTTCTGAATCCTCAAGGAAATACTAACTTTAGTTTAGTCTACTTTGGTGTTAAATATATGTTATTGTCTTCTCTAGTGATGCCTTTGATTACCGTCTGTCCCCATCCCTGGTCTCAGATCCCAAGTGGGAAATCTCTGCCTTTTTCCTGTGGGACCACTTGATGTTCACAGCCCTGCCTAATCATAAGATGAATTATGGGTGCCTGTTAAGGGCATAGAGCTGTGGTGCCTGCTTGAGTCCCATTAAATCAGAATTTTCCTGGGAGGGGCCTGGGGATCTGTATTTTAAGTTCCCCTTATCATGATTCTCTGCAATAATTCTCAGGTTCAGGTCTCTGAAAATAGCAGCTCCCTTTCCCATGGATCCAACCTTGATGTCCTGGAGTCCCCACTTTGTAAATTGCATCATAACCCTCTCTTCCCACTTGAAGGTTTATCCTCTGGTCTGTAAAACTTGTCCTTTAAGAAGGAAAGGAATTTCTGCTTTCTTCTTTCTTCCAAGGTAGAATTTTTTCTGGACAGGCTACTGAGTAGACAGGTGGGTATGGACAGTAGCAGAATGAACATTGCAAGAAGGCTCACGGATGCCTTTGAAAAGGAAGAGGGTGCCTATGCTCTTTCCCTGGCTTTATTACTTAATGGTTGTGTAACTTCAGGCAAATTATTTAAACTTCTTTGAGTTTCTGTTTCCTCATCAGTAAAATGTGGGTAAGAATAGTACTTATTTGGCGGTTTTATGTGTATTAAGGTGTCCTATGTCAGCTCTTGGGACACAGACTCAATTTGAGATTTGCCTGCAGTGGGTATTGGAGAGTGCACTCAGGAACAACTCTTGTCATGGGGTATAGGAAGGGATTTTTGAACTGCAATGCACTTGAAACAAAGGTCTTAGCTGATCCCTTGGGGAGCTTTGAGGGTTGGATGCTCCCCAGAGTTGTCCCAAATTAAGGGAAGGGGCCAGGTCTTTATACCCCTGTACCTACCAGTCATCCAATGTTGTAGGCTGCACCTGGAGGGACATGACTTCAGGTAAGGCAGTTCCCTTTGACTGAGGTTGTCTGTGTGCCAGCTGCAGCCTACAGTGTTGGTGGAAAGGGAAGGAGTGCTTTAGTTCTGGGAGGGATCTCAGTGGTACACCATAGCACTCGCTACCCCCAGGTAATGCACATAAAACCCCAGCAGTGAATCTAGCATATTTGTAAATGTTCAATGAATATTAACTACTGCCATTATCATTCTAGCTCTGGCGGGGCCACTTTCAAGAAGTTATTTAACTACTCTTGGGCTGTTTTCCTATGTTTAAAATGGAGATCGTAAGCTCTGTTCTGCCTACGTCGCTGAGTGGTTCTGAGCAAATGCGGAGATAATGTATGTGAAATTGCTGAGTAAAATATTATAAAAATGTCAGGTGTGGCTATGAGCCTACTTTTTTGAAATGAATCTATGGCCATGACCTGGATTCTTTGAAGGGAAAAGGTTGTGATAAATGTAAAAGTACTTCTCTGTGAAATAGGGCATTTTAATTTTGTTTTCCTTCTTTCTATAGGGAATTAGAATCATGGAGATGCTGCTAAAGGAACAGTGTGGTGCCCCCATCGCTGAATAAAGAATCATCAGTGAGTACCAAAAGCAAAGTCAGAATTATTTACGCAAGCCATGTTTTCACGCTTATCAGCCTGGTATTCGAAAGCAGCCTCCCTGGGCTATTCACGCTGCACATTTCCCAGTTATATGCACAGAATACTATTTCACAGGTGTTTTATCTCTTCAGTACTTTTATTTACTTGGTCCTTTGATTTTCAGAGCAGTTTTGTATTACATGCTGGGTTACAACTCTATTCAAATTGTTAAAACTGTTGCACAATCTACCATGATTGAGAGCCTCAAGCTGTCATAGATTTGTAAAGACTGCAGCTCAGATTAACTGAAGCTTAATGTTTTTGTTCTGAAAATAATCAAAGGAAGGCTTTAAAAGTGTAATTGGAGCACGAAGAGAAACAAGGAAGGGGCGTGTTGATTGGCCAGTGAAACAAATATCTCTTATTAGTCATCTGTATTTCCACTGATTGTGGGTAGCTGCCTGAAATGCTATTGAAAGGGATTCTGAGGTCTTGAGAGTAATTTCCAGGCTCTGGGTAAGAGCGCCTTGATGGTTAACAGTGTCTGCCATGGGCAGAGGATGGAAGGAAGACAGCACTCATGCTGAAGCACGTGCCACATCTAGGGCAAATGGTACAGGGTTAACAGATAGTGGGAGATTGCAGAACTACTCAACTCCCTATCCCCACCCCCTAAATTTCTGTTGTCTAAATCAGGGAGAATGGTCTTTATAGTGGAAAGGGCAGGACAGAGTTATTTAAGAGAGAATCAAAGCCCAAAATAAATGAGTATGATAGATCTATATCTTACAGAATTTATAGGCTTTAGGTTTTTTTTTTTGTTTTTGTTTGTTTGTTTGTTTGTTTGAGATGGAGTCTTGCTCTGTTGACCAGGCTGGAGTGCAGTGGCCTGACCTCAGCTCACTGCCACCTCTGCCTCCCGGGTTCAAGTGATTCTCCTGCCTCAGCCTCCTGAGTAGCAGGAACTACAGGTATGCACCACCATGCCTGGCTAATTTTTGTATTTTTAGTAGAGAAGGGGTTTCACCATGTTGGCCAGGCTGGTCTTGAACTCCTGACCTTGTGATCCACCCGCCTCAGCCTCTCAAAGTGCTAGGATTACAGGCGTGAGCCACCGTGCCCAGCCAGCCTTAGGTTTTTAACATCTGAGAGTTGAAACCTTTGAATAAAACAAACTTTGCCTTGGGTAATGTAGAATTACCTCAAATTTTCTTGTGTTGGTTTAATCGAGACATGTGGTCTTGTGTAAGCAACCTGGTATTCTAATTGTGATAAACAATAAAATTTGAGAGCAGTTAACCAATAAGAAGCAAAGGGAACATCATATACAAGCACCTTGGCGTACAAAGCATGCTGTCCAGACCTGTGAATGAACATTATTTGGAGAATTGTAAAGTCTTTCTGCTTATTTGCAGGTTGGACTCCATTTTGATTAATATTACACCTCTGTCTACTTAATACATATTAATAGATTCTTATATTACTAGAAAAGCTAAACAGGATAATTTCATTTAGCATAGGCATACACACAGCAGGTGCTCATAAAATGCTGGAATTGGATCTAAATATGGTTTACTCCTACACCCACCCTGTTCCTTAAAAAATTATAGAGAACAACCTGGCCACATCTCCCTGTTTTTCTCGGCTAGTATATTTGTGAGGCTCACTAAGCACCTCTTGCACTTGCATGCTTAAGCACAGATCCCATCTTACTCTGGGGGGTGGGATCTCGAGTCAGCTCCAAGGTAAATGAAGGAATGAGGGGGTCTCCATTTCCATGGGAAACGTATACACCTATTGGTCTTCAAACTTCAAATTAGTGGTTTTGAAACTGTCTTGAGCATCTGAGTCATCTGGAGGATTTAACACAGATTGGTGGGCCCCACTCCCCAAGTCACGATTCAGTAGGTCTGAGATGGGGCCTGAGCATTTGTGTTTCTAACAGTTTTCCAGGTGATGGTGATCCTGGTCCTGGGGCCACACTTTGAGAATGGCAATTTCAAATGAGTTCACATCTCTGGGTAGAGACAGATGAAATGTCAGGGCACTGAGAAAGCTAATAGGAGTTAGGAGTTAGATATTATTGTCGTGCATTCGGTCAACTTTTGATTAATAGGAAGAATGATATTCTTTGTATGGCTTTTCCCTGATTTTAGCATCTCAGCTTCTTGTTTGCCCCCTTTTTTGTTGCTTAAATGTGGCCAGGCTCCACCCTCGAGAAAATGCAGTTGAAAAGAGGGGAGGTGAGATTCACATCAACTTGTACTTTAAATCAATTTGGATTTAAATTGTTGGTAGTGAAAATGAGTAAATTAAATAAGTTTACAGCATTACCTATTGTCTTGTTACCCACATTCTGTGTTTTGTTTTGTTTGATTTTGAGACAAGGTCTCGCTGTTCTGTTGCCCAGGCTGGGGTGTAGTAGCGCAATCACAGCTCATTACAGCCTTGACCTCTGGGGCTCAAGCAATCCTCATACCTCAGCCCCCTTAGTAGCTGGGACCATAGGCGTGTACCACCACACCTGGCTAATTTTTTCCTTTTTTGTAGAGATGAAGTCTCCCTATGTTGCCCAGGCTGGTGTGTTTTGTTGTTGTTGTTGTTTGTTTTTTTGCCCTGTGGTTGAGGGCTAAGCCATGAACTTGGGGCATCGTACTGTTGGTGAAAAGCAACTTATTCTCCTCTCTTAAGTGAAATGGTCGAGGTCTGAATATAACTAGGAGTTTAGTACAGGACAGTTGCATGTAATGCATTCAATGCAATGAAATTTCCTGAAGGATTTACATAATTCAAAGTCTCAAAATTCATGACCAGTTTTCTCAGAGGAGTAACTGTAAAGTAGGGGATATATGTATATGTATGTATGTACTCTTACCACATAAATCTACAATTTGATGTTGCATCGAATGCTGCCAGCTTATTCCTTTACTTTTTTCCCATTTTCTTGACTATTCTTACAGAGTTTTTCAAGTTTGAAATGTGCCTATTTTAATGGAACTTTTTAATTTCTCAGAAATAACTGTATGGAAAATGGAGGGGGTGGTTGTAGGTGGGAGTACTGTTGTTTTCATGAGTTGTAAAATGCTACATTAAAAGAAGTGGGGGAAATTCGCTCTATAGCTATAATAAAGTAGAGGCCAAAAAACTACAGCCTATAAACCAAATTTATCCTGCTTCCTGCTTTTATAAATAAAGTTTTATTGGAACACAACTATGCTCCTATGTTCTAAGCTACAACTCAGAATTGAATAGTTGTAACAGTGACCTTACAGCTGCAAAGCCTAGAATATTTACTGTCTGGTTCTTGAAGAAAATTTTTGCCTACTGAGTTAGTATCCTAAATTGACATCAAGGAGTGTTGTGGTGAATGGCCTTTTAAAATACAGTTTGACAGTTTGTTTTTCTTGCATTAGCTCTAACATCAACACTTTGTGAAGACTTGGCTGATTTTATATTAAGACATAAAAAGGTATTAAAATAATAACAGAAAGTTAAAATACCAGCAACAGTGGTCACTAAAATTGCTCATAAAGTTCCAATGCACGTACACAATGGAGTAGACATGTAGGCATTTAGTTTGGCACATAAAGTGGCACTGTGATGAGGCTGTAGGGTAGATGCTATTTATAATTTACTCAATTTGCCAGCTTTGGAATTTTGCAATTTTTGATACTTAAAAGACGTTTTGTGGGATTTGCAGAAATGTGCATAAGGAGACAGTATTTAATATTTTTATGTCATACCATATTTTAAATTTGCATAATTTAAATTCACATAGGAAGTGACTACATTCCACATTGTACCTAACATTAAAGATACTTCACAGAACTCTCTGACCTGTATGTCTAAGTGGGCATTTGAAGATTAGAAAGCTTAGAAGGTGATTTTTGTCATGAGCCAAAATGGAGACACATAAATCTCACTAACCAATATGCTTGTGGCGTTGCTGTTGACACATCCTTTTGATAGATTTTTGATTTCCTGTCATTTTTGAATAAAACAAATAACCCTGACATCTGTCTGTTCTTGCCACTGGCGGTTGGGAGATCAGGCTTGTTGAGATTTGACAGCATAGCAGAGTTCTATCACATTGGAATGATTAAGACCTCAATTTTAGCTATATCTTAACTCTTCTCTGAACTAGCTCCTTTGGGTAGTTGGACTTAATAAAATGAGGTGCTTGCCTTGTTCGAAGATCATTAGGAGGGAGAAATGCAATTTCAAGAATTATCCGTAGTGATAGAATTCAAGTGGACTCTGAAGAGTTGCTTCAGAAAAGAGGGCAAATAGGTATTGATTGGTGAGACATGTTTATGAGGTGATAAAGCCTGTTTGCTTTCTCTTGCAGGAGAGCTGTATCCATGTCTACTTTTTTATTTTTATTTTTTATTTTTGAGAATCACTTCTTGGCCACAACACATCACAGACACAGTTTCTGGAATACAGGTTTGAAGATACAGTGTCGGCAGCTTCAAGAAGAGAAGACTTTCTTGCCAGGACATAAAATGATACCCTCCTCTGGGATCCTACTTCGAATAGTGGAACTCAGGGAGATGAGACCTTCTTGCTGGATTTTTATGACACAATCTCTTTATAATTTTACAAATAAAGGAAAAAAGACCCATGTAAGATGATGTGTGCCCTTCCTCAGGGTGTGCTGCTGGTTGTCTGGTGATGGTGTGAGGGCAGCTAAGGACAGGATAAAGGCCTGGAGAGGGTGCTTGTGCCCTTATGTTATCAGCACCATTGTTCATAGGATTTGTGAGGGGATTCTGGAACCAATAAGGGAGTTGAAACTGGTACCTGATTCATGGGTGGACTGGAACAAACAGGAATGTGCCAGACCTATGTTGAAGCTAAGCCGTATTTATAACAATGTTTAAGATTCTCAGAAATCAGGAGATTTTTATCCTATCCATAAGTAATATGTAACTGCCATTAGTATAGCTTTTAGAATATAACATGTAAACTGTGATTTGGTCCTCTGAAAAGAACATGAAATGAAGAGTGGGAAGGCAGTTTCTTGTCTGCTAATTCGTTCTGTGATGTGGAGCAAATCATTAACCTCTCTGTTTTTTATTGGGCAAATGGGAATAATCAGGCACACGTCTTTCCACCGATGCGTTATGATGATTAAACAAGGTAATTTTGTGTAGGTTTTTAAGTCAACAGACAGACCTGGGATTGAATCCAAGTGCTGGCACCTACTTGCTCAGTGATCATGAACAAAATTTTAAATCTTTCTGAACCTCATTTAAAAAAATTTATGAAACAAGATGATAGAATTAACTTTGTGAGATTGTTGAACTGATCTGAGATCATGCCTATGAAGCACCTAGCATGATGCCTGGTGCATAGTAGAAGACCAGGAAATGGAAGCCATTATTATGTAAAACATTTTGCAAATGTACTTTTTAACTGTAATGTAAGGTGGTACTACTGTTTGAAACTTAGATGGCAGTAGTTTGCATTTCTCGTGATCAGAAGCCAAAATATAAATACATACTATCTAAAAAATCTTCAAGAGTGGTAATAATTTGGAATTCATCTTCTTAAGATAAAAATCAGGGCAGGGCGTGGTGGCTCACGCCTGTAATCCCAGCACTTTGGGAGGCCGAAGCGGGTGGATCACAAGGTCAGAAGTTCAAGACCAGCCTGGCCAATATGGTGAAACCCTGTCTCTACTAAAAATACAAGAAAATTAGCTGGGCATGGTGGTGCATGCCTGTAATCCCAGCTACTCAGGAGGCTGAGGCAGGAGAATTGCTTGAACCTGGGAGGTGAAGGTTGCAGTGAGCTGAGATTGTGCCACCGCACTCCAACCTGGATGACAGAGCAAGACTCCATCTCAAAAAAAAAAAAAAAAGAAAACAACAACAACAACAAAAATCTGGCCATTACTGGAGAGTCTTGGGGAATTTTTTTTTTTTATTATACTTTGTGTTCTAGGGTACATGTGCACAACGTGCAAGTTTGTTACATATGTGTACATGTGCCATGTTGGTGTGCTGCACCCATTAACTCGTCATTTACATTAGGTATATCTCCTAATGCTATCCCTCCATGCTCCCACCACCCCACAACAGGCCCTGGTGTGTGATATTCCCCTTCCTGTGTCCAAGTGATCTCATTATTCAGTTCCCACCTATGAGTGAGAACATGCGGTGTTTGGTTTTCTGTTCTTGCGATGGTTTTCTGAGAATGATGGTTTCCAGCTGCATCCATGTCCCTACAAAGGACATGAACTCATCCTTTTTTATGGCTGCATAGTATTCCATGGTGTATATGTGCCACATTTTCTTAATCCAGTCTGTCATTGATGGACATTTGGGTTGGTTCCAAGTCTTTGCTATTGTGAGTAGTGCCACAATAAACATACATGTGCATATGTCTTTATAGCAGCATGATTTATAATCCTTTGGGTGTATACCCAGTAATGGGATGGCTGGGTCATATGGTATTTCTAGTTCTAGATCCTTGAGGAATCACCACACTGTCTTCCACAATGGTTGAACTGAAAAAATGTCTGAAAAAGTTTCCACGTAATTTATTGATGAATTTCAAAGTAATTGCATTTTTTCATACAAGCTTGCCACTGTGAGCCTCTTCTTATTGTATCTGAGCTCTTTGTGCTGCCTGAATTTTGTCTCTGAATTTCTTTTCAGCTTCATAGGGTTTCATTCTTCAATTGTGTTGGAGGGAAAAATAATGGTAGAAACTGAAATACACTTTGACCTTTTTTTCCAGCTTGTAAATGGCATTTGGTAGGCTTTTGGAGTAATAGCCTGTTTCCAAAAATAAGAGGTGATACAAATTATTGTGGAGGTGAGAGACAAGAAATTTGTATTTGGAGGTTGGCATTAGAGTAAGTTTAACCCTTCACACTCAACAACGCCCATCCTCTGAAGGGAGGAGTTCTCAACCTTGGCTGTCTGTTAGGATTGCTTGGGGAGCTTTCTGCAATTCTGATGCCTGGGTTGCTTCCCAGACCAAGAACTCAGAATCTCAGATAGTAGAACCAAGACATCAGCATTTAAAAAAACTCCTTAGGTCATTCCAGTGGGCAGCTAAGAACACTACAATGACTTCTAGGTATTTGCAGACATTATCCTATTTTTTTTTCTTAATATCTCTGTGGTTGGAAAGGATCTTTATAGCAGGATTTTTTTTTATTAGAAATAGAGTGAGGCACAGAGAGGTTGAATTTCTACCTTGTGTGCAGGGGTGGCCAGTGGTAGTGCTTGCAGGGATCAGGCAGCTGGTCTGAAGAGGGAGGCAGGCTGGGGCCCCTGGGGTGACGCCATTGGGAGCGCATACCTGACTGAAAGTAGGCAGCTTTTGCCCAGTTCCAGCACAGTGTGGTTGTGTCGCTGGTCTTTTTTAGTACTTCCTATTTCCAATTTTCTAAGAAAAGACAAAATTAAAAAAAAAATCTCCCAGTTTTTTATTGGCAACCAATTCAGAATTGTTTAAAACATGGTGCTGGCCAAAACAAAAAACATGTTTGCAGCCAGTAGTTTTTAGCCTCTGCTTCCAGAGTGTTAAGGACAGGCCAAAATATCCTGGCCGAGCTGTAATAGATTTGCATTTTTGTGTTCTGGATGCATGCTGCATTCTACCTCTCCTCCAAGACTACTTTTAGATGTATCTTCCTCCTCATTCCTAAATAATCCTCAAGGATTACTTTTCCTCACTCAGTATTTTTCCCCCTGCAGGCAGCTATTGCTTCCAGCTTCACATATATGGCTGAGAAATCTTATGGTCTTTTTTTTTTTTTTTTCATTTCCTTTTTTTTTTGAGATAGGATCTCACTATGTTGATCAGGCTAGTCTTGAACTTCTGGCCTCAAATGATCCTCCTGCCTCTGCCTCCCAAAGTGCTGGGATTACAGGCATGAGCCGCTGTGTCTGTCCTCTTGTTGGAATTAATTAGGGTCTGTTAATTTTTTTTAAAATTATATGTTTTGTGATAAAACATTTAGAAGTCCATGTTTTTTATTCTGTACCGTGTAGCTTACGAGCTGTCAGAACCAGGAGTACAGCCTTATTGGGCACACTAGAAACAAGAGTGGGAAAGGGTTAATTCACAAACCTGGACAGTCTCCTCCTGTCTTCAAGGCAATGATTCAGTCTGTGATTCTCAGACTTCCCATGTACCGGAAATCTCTGGGGAAATGTGCTAAAGTGCAAGTTCTCAGGGCCTTTCCCCAGTGATTCTGATTCATGGAATTTCAGTTGATCACTCAGGACACAGTATAAAGTTCTTATGCAGAGAGAAGCTGACTTGAACTATCACTATATGATTGAGGTGCTTTTACCAGGAAGGGGCTTTTATAGTTTCAATCATATATGGATGAAAAAGGTGCTGTATTCTTTTTCTATGAACTATTTTGTGTATTTTATAAGCAGTATATATGTACTGATATTCCGCAATAATGGTGAGGAATTGTAGGGTGCATGGTGTAGAAAACTCAAGGTTATTCTTTTAACTTGCACATCTTTTTTGCTTTATTTCAATCATTTACGTCAAACTATTTCTTAATTTAGTATACATTTCTCTGCTTTTGCAAACACAGTCTACTGGGGATAATTAAATCTTTTCAGAGTCGTCATATATGTTTTTAATTCTTTCAGGTCCTACTTAGTTTTGTTAAAGTCCCTACACTGAAGGCTCCAGATATGTTTGCTCTTTGAGTTCTACCATGGTTTTTTAGAGTTTTTCTTTTCCCTCACTTTTATCTGTCATTTATCTCTCCCATTACTGTTTCTACTTCTAGGAACCTTTCTCTAATTTGCCCTGGGGTTGGGAAATTGTGTAACTACATACTATATGTTGAGTAAGAGTAGAGAGGATTTGAATGAGGTTTTGAGAGGCTGTTCTAGCAATAAAAAGGAATGTACTTTGCTACACTGACTTGGTGACATTAATTTAGTGGCTTAACTCCCTTCTTCTAACTTACTTCTTTATCCTCATCTGCAGTTGTCATATTTGTGACCTCATGGCAACTGAGATATTGCTAGAAATAATTTCTCTTGATCAATAAACCATTGTCTCCCCCAGTTGTGTTAGTGTTTTTGTGTATTCAGTTCTATAATGTGAAACTTAAGAGGATTAAAACTCAAAAAATTCTCAGGCCAAGTTTTTGTGTGGGATGAAGTGTTTCTGATTCACTGTTATTGTGATATAGAACTATAAATTAGTTGTTTACCTATGAAATTCCTTCCTGCAGTCATTCTGAAATAAAGTTGTTACAACTAATATTTATGTGTGCATTCTAATTTGGGGGGTATCCCATCTCTCAGCCGAGCTTATGGTTATCGTTAGTAGTAATAATCCTAGTCCTTTTCAGCTGCCCCAGATGAGGGTGTTATCCCGACCATATGACGTTAGCTCCCTGCCTTCCCTCAAGGTGAGACATTAGAGTTTCTCCCAGAAATAAGCAGAGGCCACAATTATTGAGTGACCTGGGTGGGCCATGTGCTAATGGAACAAAGGACCAGTATCCGCAGAGGGAGAAGTAATGAAGCCCAACATGGACAAACAGAATGAAGCCAGGTGTTCCCAAAGGGTGAAGGAGAGAGAGAGTAGCTCCTTGTTGGCCTGTGAGGCTCAGCTCTATTTTCTGTACTTTATTTCCATGTTTCATATTTATCCTTTAATTTGTCCTCTTTTTACTTGAATGTGTTTGGGCTGGTTTCTGTGCCTTGTTACCAGAATACCTTGTCCATGCCCTGTTAATGCCCTTCCTTTGCTAGATTCCAGGTGTGGTGATGACCCTTTAGGAGTAGAGTCCTAAGTTCAGCCAGCATTTATTGAGCATCTGCTGTGTGCCCAAAAATGGCAGGATTTGTTTTCTCTTTTGACTTGATCCAGTGCATCACTAGAAGGCTTCTATCATTATATGAGGGGGCTTTAAAAGTTCATAGAAAATGGGATTAAAAGATTATAAACTTTATTTATCAAAATAAGTTCTATCAAGTTCAAGACACTTTTTAAAGCAATGATACCAGCCATTTAGTCCATCCCTAAAGAACTGAGGGTCTTGGAAATTTAACCATGTCAATGCAGTCTTTTTTACATTATTAACTGAAGAAAAATTGGTTGCCTTTAAAGGTTTCTTTTAAGATTAGAAAACAAAACAGGGGCTGGGCACAGCGGCTCACACCTGTAATTCCAGCACTTTGGGAGGACAAGGTGGGCGGAACATGAGGTCAGGAGATCGAGACCATCCTGGCTAACACAGTGAAACCCCACCTATACTAAAAATACACACACACAAAATTAGCCAGGCGTGGTAGTGGGCACCTGTAGTCTCACCTACTCCAGAGGCTGAGGCAGGAGAATGGTGTGAACCCAGGATATGGAGCTTGCAGTGAGCCAAGATCGCGCCACTGCACTCTGCACTCCAGCCTGGGTGACAGAGCAAGACTCAGTCTCAAAAAAAAAAAAAAAAAAAAAAAAAAAGAAAGAGAAAAGAAAAACAAAAACAAAAAAAGTCAGAGGGATCCAAGCCAGGACTGTAAGGTGGATGCCTAATGATTTCCCATGAAAACGCTCACAGAATTGTCTTTTGTCTGATGAGAGCAATGAGCAGGAGCATATTGTGGAGAAGGCCTCTGATGAAGCTTTCCTGGGTGTCTTTCTGCTAAAGCTTTGGCTAACTTTCTCAAAATACCCTCATAATAAGCAGATGTTGTTGTTTGCCCTCCAGAAAGTCAACAAGCAAAATGCCCTGAGCATCCCAAAAGACGGTTGCCATGACCTTTGCTCTGGACCAGTCTGCTTGTGCTTTGACTGGTCCACTTCTACCTCTTGGTAGCCATTGGCATGATTGTGGTTTGTCTTCAAGATTGTACTGCTAAAACCATGTTTCATCTCCTTGTGCAATTCTTTGAAGAAATGCTTCAGGATCTTGATCTTACCTGTTTAAAATTGCCATGGAAAGCTCCACTCTTGTCTGCACCTGATCTGGGTGCAATGATTTTTACACTCATTGAGTGTAGAGTTTGCTCAACATTATTTTTTCATTCAGAATTGTATAAGTTGAACCAATTGAGATGTCTATAGTGTTGGTTATTGCTTCTGCTAATTGCCCTCCTCTTCAATTGGGGCACAAACAAGATTATTATTTTTTTCTTGTAAATGATGTGGATGGTCTGCCACTGTAGGGTTCATCTTCAGCATCATCTGGTCCCTTCTTAAAATGAGCTATCCACTTGTAAACTGCTGATTTCTTTGCAGAATTGTAAGACATCAATGATTTCATCATTCATCCCAAGCTTCACCATAAATTTGATGTTTTTCTTTCAATCTTAGCAAAATTTATGTTGCTCTGGTAGAGGCTCTTTTCAAACTAATGTTTTAGCTTCCTTAGTGCCTCAAAGTAGATCCTGTTTAGACATATTATAACAACTGAGTATGAGTTTATTTTGGTGAAAAAAATTGAAATTCATGCATAGTTTTTCATAATATGCATTTTCCATGAATTTTTAAAAGATTCCATGCACTGACAGATGGCAGTAGTGGGAACCAATTGATGGTAAGACCAGACACAGTTACCTCTTGGGTATATCAAACAATGATTACTTATTTAAAGGATGCGGAAGAAAAATTAGCATAGGATGCACAGTGGAGAGATCAGCAGAAACGCATAGGTTGGCGGCCCCAAAGCTCACCAGCAAATGCATGGTTGTGAATGATAATGTCTGAGTGAGTGAAGTGCATGCTATACCTTTGTAAGATAACAGTTTCTCTCTAGCCCAGCCTTATATACAGAAGGGTGGAGCTGGCTGCATGAGACCACATCATCTGAGTCAGGTAGGAGCTTTGCAGTGCACAAATTGTAGGGTACAGGACATTGAGGTATAAAAGTTTTTTTACCTTCAAGCTGTTCAGATGGTTACAGCCTAGTTTGAGGACATCCTTGAATTCAAGCTGCAGTATCAGCAGTGATTCCCTGATGTCTCAGGGTAAGAGGGTAGCATGCGGACTTGTGTGGGCTAGTCCTGCGAGCCCCAGAGCCTCAACACAAGCCTTGGAAAGACTGAGGAAAGTGGAAAGGGAGAGTCCTAAGAATGGCAAAGTCAGTGTGGTAGGGACTCAGAAGAGAAGTTAACTCAAAGAAACTTAATTTACAGAAGTTTGAAATGCTGTCTTCAAAATTTTAAATGCAGTATTTTATACCTTAGCTGCCAATTGGTAAAACCCAGGGAACTTTAAAAAACACTGATGCCAGGGTCTCACCCTCAGAGATTCTTTCCGGTTTATTGGTCGGGGTTGCTGGTCTGATGCAGGCTCCAGCATGAGGGTTGCATATAGCTCCCAAGGTGATCCTGAAGCCGTGGGCGGTGATTCCTACCAAAGCCGGAAGTCATGATATTCTCTTATCAGTAGTAACCCTTAGGAAGCTTGCTGGAGAAGGAAGTTTGAGACAAAAGAGCTCTCCCTTCTAGTGTTTTACCTCAAGTCCTTCAGAAAAATACAAGTTACTGTCCTAGAAAAAAGTGTTCCAGTGCCTCTTAAATGCTAATAGAAGAAAAGAGATTCTAAAAATACTACTTCGTGCACAGCCCGTTTTGTTATGATCAAAAGTTTTAAGTTGCATTTGTTGGAACAGAATCCCATGGACAAAAAGGATCCCACAGTAACTCCAGACCCTTGATTGTCTTGAAGGGTTAACCTGAGTAACTGCACTGCCGGACCTTAAGATGTAGCTGTGGACTGCATGCTGTGCAAGAGGCAGCAGAGAGAAAATAGCAGCCACTATCCTGTTCAATTAAACTCCACGGAGCTATTCTCCAGCATTCTCAGAGAAGGTTAGAGCCATTTCGTGCCTGCCATCTGTTAGGCTGCTGATAGTATCATTACTTCTTTGTGCCGGTGCCAGGATAAGCTTTTAGATCCGATGACAAAGGAGAAAATGCAAACTTGTCCAGTTGCATGTTTTTGTTTTCCCATTTTGAGTTTAGGTGTCTCCCTACATTTGAAAACTCATCAATTGTTCAAACTTTAAAATTACTGCACTGCCAGTTTCTTCAGTGGTTTGTAGGGAAATTATTTTCTGGACTGAAGCCCCTTCTTTCATTTGTGTTTGTTTAAGAATGCAGTCATTAGTCTTGTGGAAACCAAAGTCATTCCTGGTCAATCAGAGAAAAAAACAAAAACCAATTCCCTGGGCCTCAGGACAGGAGGCTTACAGAAAGCAGACAGGAAGGGTTTAATGAATGAATCACCCCAAAATATAGTTATTGTAAATGGCGACAGGATATGAGGTGAGGAGAGGGAGAAAGAAACGGAGAACCCTACCAAGGTCATAGCTGTCACTGATTAGATGAGGGTGACTGAGGAAAACCTCTATTGTCTGATATTTTCTTTCACAAATGACATTTTAGAGAATTGGAGAATGTAGCATGGAGGTCTATGGTGTTCAATTCAATCCCGCCCCCCGAACCCTGCACCCAACATATCTTTAGGTATGGCAAAAAAGAGTTTAATGACGCTTTTCTGCTAGTTTCTTGGTGATTGGACATAAAGCCCTTAAAAAACTTAGAGTCGCATTAGTGGCACTCGATGGCCACAATTTCAAATTATGGTTTCAGATTGCATTAAGCAGTATGCATCAGATTACAATTGGAGCTATTCCAGTATGGAAAGTAGTGTTTCTGTATGTGTGAACTCAGAAGCTAGCATTGTAACTTGTTTCTTTAGGTGTTAATTGTTCTGTCAAGTGCTATGAGAATCGTTTCTTCTTGGAAAAATAAATGCTAACAATGTTTTTTGAGCCTTATTAAAGGAAAGGGTTTTGCAGAGAAGTATTGGGGAAGAGCGAGGAGTCAGCTAGACATGTAGTTTTCTGCTGGTCTACCTCTGAAACCTCTTTCTGGGGGGTTTCTCTTAGGGATCTGCAGTCATCTCTGTGAGGGGCGTGTTAAGTCACAAGATAGACCGACAAAAACTCTTCTTTTTTGAGATGGAGTTTCACTCTTGTCACCCAGGCTGGAGCGCAATGGCACGATCTCGGCTCACTGCAACCTCCGCTTCCTGGATTCACGTGATTTTCCTGCCTCAGCCTCCCCAGTAGCTGGGATTACAGGCACCCGCTACCATGCCCAGCTAATTTTTTATTTTTAGTAGAAACGGGGTTTCACCATGTTGGACAGGCTGGTGTTAAACTCCTAACCTCAGGTGATCCACCCACCTCAGCTTCCCAAAGTGCTGGGATTACAGGCGTGAGCCACCACGCCTGGCCCAAAAACTCTTCTTTTGGAGCATTAATTTTTCTCAAAGCTTTGTGGAAAAATAGTATTTTTATATTACAACAGGCAAATGATTTTGTAGAAAGTAAAATTGGAATGGATTCTTAATTTTTAAAAAGTGAGACTTAAATTGTGTTTGGGGCACTGGAAATGCTTGGAATGCTGCCTAACACACAGCAAGTGTTCTGGTTGGTTGAATGTAATGGAAATACCAAAGAATGGCAATTGCATATGGGTCAGCCTAATACAATTACTTGCGATCAGTACGTTGCCAAATGCTGCAGAGCTCTGTTCTGCTGGTAGGGACCTGGGGTCTCTTGGAAAAGTTGGAGAAACCCTGATTGAGGCCACCCCCAGTCACTGGAACTCCTAGAATTTCCATGTTGTGCGGAATCAGCCTATGTTCTCGCAGCATATCTGGGAAGCCTGGGTAAGCCTTGCCATCAGCAGCATCATGGGTTATTTTGAATACTGAGTTAATATAGAGCTCTTGGTTACTAAAGCTCTTAGTTGAGAAAGAAGTCCTGTATAGAAATATAATGAGAATTTATTGAACATTAAATTCTCCATGATTTTCCCTGTAGTGTATGTGTTTGGGCAACGCTGTTTCCTCTTTTGTTTTCCTGGTCAGAAAAAAATGTAATTTGTCAATATAATGCTTGTAACATACCAGTTTTTCCTAAATGGAGGCAGTTCAGATATACCTATATACCGCAACATCTCTAACCAGTCAGTCTACAGTGTTTAATCCAGGGTGCTTGTTAAAATCAATGGGAATTGGTACAATTAGTCTTGAAGGGGTAAAGCAACAAACACAACGGAAAAAATTAACGAAACTGTGTTGTGATTCTTGATTCTTGTAATTATATTGGTGCAGCTGGTTCTGCTTTAGTGATGCTCTTACCATTTCCAAAACCAAACCTCTTTTCTGGTTTATTCTCTCGGATATATTTTAACTGTTATCTGAATGGGAATTGTATGGCAGTTGCCAGCAGGAATAACTTTTTTTAAAATTTACAAAATGCGCATATTTCTATTAAGAATGGCAAATACGGTAGTATCCCAACTTCTTTGTTGAAATAGTATATGCTGGTCAGATCTGAATTTCCTGTTATAAAAGTGAAATTTGAAAATTTGGTAATAGATGAAAACTTAAGAAATCTTAGCATTTGATTTGATTCCAATATTTTTTGAGCAATGGCCACAAAGCAAGCTCTGTGAAATTTAGGGATTGCATAATGTGGTGGGTGAGAATAAGGGCTTAGGAGCCAGGAGCTAAACTGGAATCCTGGCAGTGCTGTGTACTAGCTGTGTTATTTAAGCTCTTTGGGTTTCATTTTCCTCATATGTGAGGGAGTAATAATAGTGCCTACTTTGTGGGGTTGTTGAAAGGATTAAATGAGTTGAGACATGTAAAACAATTGGAGCCATTCCTGGCACATAATTAAACACTGGAAGAGATTGTAGAGTTGGTATAAATTCTTAAATGTTTAGTAGAATTCTCCAGTGACACCATCTCAGCTTGGAGATTTCTGTTTGGGGGAGATTTTAAATTATAAATTGAATTTTTTTCTTTTTCTAAATTTTATTTTATTTTTTAAATTTTACTTTAAGTTCTGGGATATGTGTGCAGAATGTGCAGGTTCGTTACATAGGTATACATGTGCCATGGTGGTTTGCTGCATGTATCAACCCATCCTCTAAGTTCCCTCCCCTTGCCTCCCACTCCACAAGAGACCCTGGTGTGTGTTGTTCCCCTCCCTGTGTCCATGTATTCTCATTGTTCAACTCCCACTTATGAGTGAGAATATGCGGTGTTTAGTTTTCTGTTCCTGTGTTAGTTTGCTGAGAATGATGGCTTCCAGCTTCAATCATGTCTCTGCAAAGGACAGGATCTCATTCCTTTTTATGGCTGTGTAGTATTCCATAGTGTACATGTACCACATTTTCTTCATCCAGTCTATCATTGATAGGCATTTGGGGTGGTTCCATGACTTTGCTATTGTGAACAGTGCTGCAATAAATATACATGTGCATGTGTCTTTATAGTAGAATTATTTATATTCCTTTGGGTATATACCCAGTAATGGAATTGCTGGGTCAAGTGGTATTTCTGGTTCTAGATCCTTGAGGAATCCCCATACTGTCTTCCACAATGGTTGAACTAACTTACATTCCCACCAACAGTGTAAAAGTGTTCCTATTTCTCCACAGCCTCGCCAGCATCTATTGTTTCTTGACTTTTTAATAGTCACCATTCTGACTGGCATGAAATGGTATCTCACTGTGGTTTTGATTTGCATTTCTCTAAAGATCAGTGGTGTTGAGCTTTTTTTCTATGTTTGTTGGCTGCATAAGTGTCTTCTTTTGAGAAGATCTGTTCCTATCCTTTGCCCACTTTTTGATGGGATTGTTTTTTTCTTGTAAATTTGTTTAAGTTCCTTGTAAATTCTAGTTACTAGACCTTTGTCAGATGGGTAGATTGCAAAAATTTTCTCCCATTTTGCAGGTTTCCTGTTCACTCTGATGATAGTTTATTTTGCTGTGCAGAAGCTCTTTAGTTTAATTAGATCCCATTTGTCAATTTTGCTTTTGTTGCAATTGATTTTGGTGTTTTTGTCATGAAGTCTTTGCCCATGCCTATGTCCTGAATGGTATTGTCTAGGTTTTCTTCTGGAGTTTTTCTGGTTTGGGGTTTTACATTTAAGCCTTCAGTCCATCTTGAGGTAATTTTTGTATAAGGTGTAAGGAAGGGGTCCAGTTTCTGTTTTCTGCATATGGCTAGCCAGTTTTCCCAGTACCATTTATTAAATAGGAGATCTTTTCCCCATTGCTTGTTTTTGTCAGGTTTGTCAAAGGTCAGATGGTTGTAGATGTGTGGTGTTATTTCTGAGGTCTCCGTTCTGTTCCATTGGTCTGTACATCTGTTTTGGTACCAGTGCCATGCTGTTTTGGATACTGTCGTCTTGTAGTATAGTTTGAAGTCAGGTAGCATGTTGCCTCCAGCTTTGTTCTTTTTGCTTAGGATTGTCTTGGCCATACAGGGTCTTCTTTGATTCTATATGAAATTTAAAGTAGTTTTTTCTAATTCTGTGAAGAATGTAAATGGTAGTTTGATGGGAATAGCAATGAATCTATAAATTACTTTGGGCAGCATGGCCATTTTCTCGACATTAATTCTTCCTATCCATGAGGATGAAATGTTTCTTCATTTGTTTTTGTCCTCTCTTATATCCTTGAGCAGTGGTTTGTAGTTCTCCTTGAAGAGGTTCTTCACACCCCTTGTTAGCTATATTCCTAGGTATTTTATTCTCTTTGTAGCACTTGTGAATGGGAGTGGCTCGCTGTCTATTATTAATGTAAAGGAATGCTTGCGATTTTTGCACATTTATTTTGTACCCTGAGTCTTTGCTGAAGTTGTTTATCAGTTTAAGGAGTTTTTGGGCTGAGACGATAGGTTTGCTAAATATAAAATCATGTTGTCTGCAAACAGAGACAATTTGACTTCCTCTCTTCCTATTTGAATACGCTTTATTTCTTTCTCTTGCCAGATTGCCCTGGCCAGAACTTCCAATACCATGTTGAATAGGAGTGGTGAGAGAGGGCATCTTTGTCTTTACTGGTTTTTGAAGGGAATGCTTCCAGCTTTTGCCCATTCAATATGATATTGGCTATGAGTATGTCATAAATGGCTCTTATTATTTTGAGATATGTTCCATCAATACCTAGTTTATTGAGAGTTTTTAACATGAAGGGATGTTGAATTTTATCTAAGGCTTTTTCTGCATCTATTGAGATAATCGTGATTTTTGTCTTTGGTTCTGTTTATGTGATGGATTTCGTTTATTGATTTGCCAGCCTTGGTAATATTATTGATATCAATAAAGGATGTTAAGCCAGCCTTGCACCCCAGGGATGAAGCCCACTTGATCATGGTGGATAAGTTTTTTGATGTGCTGCTGGATTTGGTTTGCCAGTATTTTACTGAGGATTTTTGCATTGATGTTTATCAGGGATATTGGCTTGAAGTTTTCTTTTTTCATTGTATCTCTTCCCAGTTTTGGTATCAGGATGATGCTGACTTCATGATATGAGTTAGGGAGGAGTCCGTCCTTTTTGATTGTTTGGAATAGTTTCAGAAGGAAGGAATGGTACCAGCTCCTCTTTGTACCTCTGGTAGAATTCAGCTGTAAATTGATCTGGTTTTGGGCTTTTTTTGGTTAGTAGGCTATTTATTACTGCCTCCATTTCAGAACTTGTTATTGGTCTATTCAGGGATTCAACTTCTTCCTGATTTAGTCTTGGGAGGGCGTATGTGTTCAGAAATGTATCTATATCTTCTAGATTTTCTAGTTTATTTGCATAGAGGTGTTTTTAGTATTCTCTGATGGTAGTTTATATTTCTGTGGTGTTGTGTCCAGAATTGGTGGGTTCTTGGTCTCACTGACTTCAAGAAAGAAGCCGCGGACCCTCGTGGTGAGTGTTACAGCTCTTAAAGATAGTATGTCTGGAGTTTGTTCCTTCAGACGTTCAGATGTGTCCGGAGCTTCTTCCTTCTGGTGGGTTCGTGATCTCGCTGTCAGGAGTGAAGCTGCAGACCTTCGTGGTGAGTGTTACAGCTCTTAAAGGCAGCACGTCTGGAGTTGTTTGTTCTTCCTGGTGGGTTCGTGGTCTCACTGGCTTCCTGAAGTGTGTTTTCCAGCTTGTTTCCATTCTCCCCAACTTCTTCAGGTACTCCAATCTATCATAGGTTTGGTCTTTTTATGGAGTCTCTTATTTCTTTGAGGCTTTGTTCATTCCTTTTAATTCTTTTTTCTCTAGTTTTGTCTGCATGCCTTATTTCAGCAAGGTGGTCTTCAAACCCTGATATCCTTTCTTCTACTTGGTCGATTCAGCTATTGATCCTTGTGTATGCTTTACAGAGTTCTCATGCTGTGTCCTTAGCTCCATCAGATCATTTATGTTTCTTTCTAAACTGGTTATTCTAGTTAGCAGCTCCTCTAACCTTTCATCAAGGTTCTTAGCTTCTTTGCATTGGGTTAGAACATGCTCCTTTAGCTCAGCACACTTTTTTTCTTACCCATCTTCTGCAGCCTACTTCTGTCAATTCTTCCATCTCATCCCCCGTCCAGTTCTGTGCCCTTGCTGGAGAAACATTACAATCATTTGGAGAAGAAAAGGGACTCTGGCCTTTTGGATTTTTGGCATTTTTTTGTTGATGCTTTCTCATCTCTGTGAATTTGTCTAGGTTCGATCTTTGAGGCTGCTGACCCTTGGATAGGGTTTTTGTGGGGCCTTTTTTTGTTGTTGATGTTGTTGTTATTGCTTTCTGTTTGTTTTTCTTTCAATGGTGAGGTCCCTCTTCTGCAGGGTTTCTGTGGTTTGCTGGGGGTTCACTTCAGGCCCTGTTCATCTGGTTCACTCCTGCACCTGGCAATGTCACTCAAGGAGGCTGGAGAACAGCACAGATGGGTGCCTGCTTCTTCCTCTGGGATCTCTGACCTCAAGGGGCACCAACCTGATGCCAGTACGATTGCTCCTGTACAGGGTGTCTCACAATCCCTGTTGGAGGGTCTCATCCAATTGGGTGGCATAGGGAACAGGACTCATTTAACGAAGCACTTTGTCCCTTGGTGGAATGGGTGTGCTTCACTGGGGGGAAACCCACTCGTCTGGTCTGACCAGACTCCTCAGAACTAAGTCTGAGGAAAGATTAATTCTGCTGGGCCGCAGGAGAAAAAGCTAAGTCTCTTAGTCTGCAGAGACTGCAGCCACCCCTTCCGTGAGGGGCTCAGACCCAGGGAGATCTGGGTTCTGTCCCTGAGCCTCCGGATGGAGTTATGGGAGTTCCTGCAGAGACACCCTGCCCAATGAGGAAGGATGAGTCAAGGTCAGGCCTGAAGAGGCACTCTGGCCACAGTCTGCCACAGCTGGTGTGTTGGGCTATGGGGGATACGTCTTGGGACCAAGCTGTCCAGCCTCCCTGGCTCCAGCAGGGGAAAAGCATGGCCTGGAGCTATGGAGATGGATGCTGTCCTTCCCCCACCCATGGAGCTTAGCGTGTTAGGCAGTTGTGAGTCCCAGTGCTGGCCACTGCTCCTCCCAGAAGGAGCTCAAATGGCTTAGACAGCAGGCAGCTGGTTGTCCCTCCCGCTGGGAGCTCGGTAGGCTTAAGCAGATTGCAGCTGAGAGGCTGTTGAGAATCTGCACTGCTCCAGGGTTGGAATGCCACACCTCTGTAACACAGGTTCGCCAGTGGGATCTTCCGACCTACCCGTGGAATTTCACTCATGCGGCCCATTCTGGAATGCAGTGGCTCAATCTCAGCTTACTGTAGCCTCCACCTCCCGGATTCAAGCGATTCTCCTGCCTCAGCCTCCCAAGTAGCTGGGATTACAAGCGTGTGCCACCATGCCTGGGTAATTTTTTGTATTTTTAGTAGAGACAAGGTTTCACCATGTTGGCCAGGCTGGTCTTGAACTCCTGACCTCATGTGATCTGCCTGTCTCGGCCTCCCAAAGTGCTAGTGTGTCCGGAATTGGTGGGTTCTTGGTCTCACTGACTTCAAGAATGAAGGCACAGACCCTTTCGGTGAGTGTTACAGTTCTTAAAGATGGGGTGTCCAGAGTTTGTTCCTTCAGACGTTCAGATGTGTCTGGAGCTTCTTCCTTCTGGTGGGTTCGTGGTCTCGCTGTCAGGAGTGAAGCTGCAGACCTTTGTGGTGAGTGTTACAGCTCTGAAAGCCAGCACGTCTGGAGTTGTTCGTTCTTCCCAGTGGGTTCATGATCTTGCTGGCTTCAGCAGTGAAGCTGCAGACCTTCCTGGTGTTACAGCTCATTAAGGCAGCGTGGACCCAAAGAGCGATGCAACAAAGCCACCACATTGTGGAAGGGGACCCCAGCAGGTTGCACTGCTGGCGCGGGCAGCCTGCTTTTATTCCCTTATCTGGCCCCACCCACATCCTGCTGATTGGTCCACTTTACAGAGAGCTGATTGGTCTGATTTGACAGAGTGCTGATTGGCACATTTACAATCCTTGAGCTAGACACAGAGTCACAGAGCGCTAGTTAGCTAGATATAGAGTTAGCTAGATACAGAGTACCAATTGGAGTATTCACAAACCCCAAGCTAGACACAGAGTGCTGATTGGTGCATTTACAATCCTTCAGCTAGACAGAGTCACAGAGTGCTAGTCCTCCAAGTCTCCACTAGGTTAGCTAGATACAGAGTACCAATTGGTGGATTCACAAACCCTGAGCTAGACACAGAGTGCTGATTGGTGCACATACGATCCTCCCCTTAGATATAAAAGTTCTCCAAGTCCCCATCCAGTTCAGGAGCCCGGCTGGCTTCACCCAGTGGATCCTGCACTAGGGCTGCAGGCGGAGCTGCCTGCCAGTCCCCAGAGGCACCTGCACTCCTCAGCCCCTGGGCTGTCGATGGGACCCAGCGCCACGGAGCAAGGGGCGGCGCCCATCGGGGAGGCTCAGGCCATGCGGGAGCCCACCACAGGCGGGGAGCTCAGCCATGGCGGGCTGCAGGTCCCAAGCCCTGCCCCACCGGGAGACAGCTAAAGCCTGGCGAGAATTTGAATGTGGCGCCGGCGGGCCGGCACTGCTGGGGGACCAGGCGCGACCTCCGCAGCTGCTGGCCCTGGTGCTAAGCCCCTCACTGCCCTGGGCCTGCGGTGGCGGCAGGCCGTTCAACGTGCTGGGCCGCCAAGTCCGCACCGGTGCCCGCCGGAACTCACACTGGCCTGCTAGCGCAGCGCACAGCCCCGGTTCCTGCCCGTGCAGCCCCGGTTCCCGCACTCGCTCCACACCTCCCAGCAAGCAGAGGGAGGGGGCTCTGGCCTCAGCCAGCCCCAGAGAGGGGCTCCTACGGTGCGGTCGCGGGCTGAAGGGCTCCTCAAGCGCCGCCAGAGTGGACGCAGAGGCCAGAGGCTGAGAAGGCGCTGGAAGAGTGAGGTCTGCTAGCACATTGTCACCTCTCACTAGGATTACAGGTGTGAGACAAGGCGCCCCGGCCCTTATGGTTCTTTTGCATGGGAACCTATGATCACTCCAGTTTCTAGTCGGCCGTTTAGGCCCCGCCCCCTAATTTTCTTAATACTTGAAAGGGCTATTCAAATGTTCTATTTCATATTGGATAAGTTGTGGTAATTTGTATTTTCTGAGAAATTGGTCAATTTCATTTAAGTTGTCAAGTTTTGGTCAAATAGGACATCTTTATTATCCATTTGGTATCTGCCTGGATTTTAGTGATATCCCATTTTATTCCTGATATTGGTAATTTGAATCTTCTATCTTTGTTCTTTGTCAGTCTCGCTAGAAGTTTAATTTTATTGATCTTTTCAAATAAGCAGTTCTTTGTTTTATTTTCTGTGTGACTTTTCTGCTATATCTCATTGATTTCTGCTCTTTATTATTTCTTCTGCTTACTTTGGGCTTATTTTTCTCTTCTTTTTCTAGGTCTTGAGTTGGGAACTTAGATTGTTTTGAGACTTTTTTCTTTTATAACGTATGCATATAGTGCTATAAATTCTCTTTCTGACTGCTTTAATTCTGTTCCACACGTTATGATATGGTATTTTTTCTTTTAAATTTAGTTCATTTTTTTTTTTTGTATCCCTTGAGACTTCTTTGGCTTCTAGATTTTTGAGAAGTGTGTTGTTTAATTTCCAAGTGTTTGGAGATTTTCCAACTGTATTTCTGTTATTGATTTCTGGTTTGATTCTACTGAGTTAGAAAAAACTCTGTATTATTTCAAGTCTTTAAATTTGTTGAGCTTTGTTTTCTGGCTTAGGATGTAGCCAGAAAAAAAAAAAAAAATATATATATATATATATATATATTTTATGGGCACTTAAATGTTTATTCTGATGTTGTTGGGTAAAATGTTTTATAAATGCTAGTTAGATGTTTTCAATAGTGTTACTGAATTCTTCTGTCTCCTAGCTGATGTTCTATCTAGTTGTACCAATTATTGAGAGACTGTTATTGTAGTCACCTCCTATAATGATTTCTCTATTTCTCCTTTCAGTTCTATAAATTTTTGCTGCACATATTTTGCAGCTCTGTTGTTTGGTGCATAACACATTTAGGATTGCTATATATGTATATTTATAAATCCTTTTATTATTATATAATGACTCTTTCCCTAGTACTTTTCTTTGCACTAAATCTACTTTAACTGTATTAATATAGCCACTCCTACTTCCTTTATTAGTGTTTGCATGATATGTATATATTTAAATCTTTTTACTTTCAACCTGCCTGTGTGATTATATTTGATGTGAGTTTCTTGTTAATAGCATATGGTTGAGTCATGGTTTTTAAGCCACTCTTCCAGTTTCTGACTTTTAATTTTTGTATTTTGGCCATTTGTATTTAATGTAATTACTGACATAGGGCTTATGTTTTTATTTTTCTATTTCTGTTTGTCCTATTTTTTGTTTCTTTGTTTTCTTTTCTTTTTAAAAACTTTCTTTAGGTATTTGGATACGTTTTAGAATTTGTTTGATTAATTTATGTAGTGTTTTTGAGTAAATTGTTTTCTACAGTTTTTTTTAAAAAATTAGGTGGTTGCTCTATATATTACATTATATATACATAACTTTAAAAAGCCTATTGATAGGGTCGTTTTATCACTCCCAGTGAAATGTAGAAACCTTACTTCCCTTTGCATTACTACCCTCTCCTGTTTATAATCAATTATTTTAATATTTCTTGTACATTCATCTGGGACCACATCAGAGAATGTTGTAACTTTTTTTCTACAATTTTAAACATAATTTAGAAGACTTAAGAGGAGAAAGAAATGTTATTATATTTATTCATATTTTGCTTACCTTATTCTTTCTTTCTTGTTGAAACAAAAAACAATTTTTTTGTTTGAAAAAAAAAATTTCTTTTTGTTTTTTGAGATGGAGTCTCACACTGTTGCCCAGGCCGGAGTGCAGTATTGCAATCTCCGCTCACTGCAGCCTCTGCCTCTGAGGTTCAAGCAATTCTCCTGCCTCATCCTGGGATTGTGAGGCTGGGATTACAGGCGCCCGCCACCACGCCCGGCTAAGTTTTTGTATTTTTTTTTTTTTTTTTGAGACGGAGTCTCGCTGTCGCCCAGGCTGGAGTGCAGTGGCCGGATCTCAGCTCACTGCAAGCTCTGCCTCCCGGGTTTATGCCATTCTCCTGCCTCAGCCTCCCGAGTAGCTGGAACTACAAGCGCCCGCCACCTCGCCTGGCTAGTTTTTTGTATTTTTTAGAAGAGACGGGGTTTCACCGTGTTAGCCAGGATGATCTCCATCTCCTGACCTCGTGATCCGCCCATCTCCGCCTCCCAAAGTGCTGGAATTACAGGCTTGAGTCACCGCACCAGGCCCCAACTAAGTTTTTGTGTTTTTAGTAGAGATGGGGTTTCACCTTGTTGGCCAGGGTGGTCTCGAATTCCTGAGCTCATGATTCACTTGCCTCGGCCTCCCAAAGTGCTGGGATTACAGGCGTGAGCCACCACACCCAGCCCCCCCAAAATTTCCTATTTAAATTGCTTTTATGTTTAGAGAATCTACTTCAGTCATTCTTTTAGGGTAGTCTGCTGATGACTAATTTTTTCAGTTTTTTGTCATCTGAAAGTGTCTTGATTTCCTCTTAACTCCTGAAGGATATTTTTACTGGATATTTAGGATTCTGGGTTGACAATTCTTTTCTTTCAGCACTTGAAAATTTGCCACTTCCTGTAGCCTCCATGGTTTCTGATGATAAATCCACTGTTTTTCCCTTATAGGAAAAGTGATGTTTTCCTCTCACAGTTTTAAAAAATTTTTTCTTTGTCTTTACTTTTTTTGAAGTTTTGATATGCATTTCTTTGGGTTTGGCCTGTTTAGAATCACTCATCTTCTTGAATCTGTAAATGTATGTGTTTTGCCAAATTTGAGAAGTTTTCAGCTGTTGTTATCTTTGAGTACTCACTCATAGAGCCTCACCCTTTTTCTGCTCTCCTGGAATTATGATAACAGGAGTTAGATCTTTTGTTTTAGTCCCACAGATCTTGAAGCTCTGTTTTTTTTTTTCTTTCCGTTTATTTTCTCTCTGTTGTTCAGATTGAGTAATTTCTATTGTTATATCTTCCAGTTTACCAATTCTTTCCTTTCCCCATTCTGTTGTTGAGCCCATCTCTTGCATTTTAAAAAATTTTGGCTATTTTTTTCTGTTTGAAATTTTCCATTTGGCTGTTTATAGCTTCTGTTTTTTTGCTCAGAGTTTCTGCTTTCATTTGTTTCAAGTGTGTTTGTAATTGCTTACCAAAGCATTTTTGTGAGGGCTGCTTAAAAATGTTTGCCACGTAATTCTAATGTGCTGTCATCTTAATGTTGGCATCCATTGCTTGCCTTTTTTCTTTCAGGTTGAGATCTTTCTGGTTCTTGATATGAGTGATGTTTTTATTGAAACTTGGATATTTTGCGTATTATGTTATGAATCTTATTTAAATGATCTGTTTTAGCTGGGTTATTCTGACATTACTCCAGCTGGGGAAGGGTGGGCAATATCTTGTTACTGCGATGCAGAGATAAAGGTTCACAATCTCTGTTGACATCTGAGGCAGTGGGTTCTCCTTTTACCACTTGATGGGAGTGGGAGTTCTGGTTTCCCATTGCACTCCCCTGATATCACCCTGGGAAGCGTAGAGGTGTCTTATTATTGCTCCTCATCTGGCCTCCACTGATAGTGTGGGGTTGGGGAAAGTCTTAACTCTTCACTAGGCTTTTCCTGGAACTACCTCAGTGGGGTGGGAAAGAGGTATCTCCTTCTGCCAGGTGGGGTGGAAGTCCAGGCTCCTCACAGAGTCTCCAGTGGGGTTCATTACCTCCTGGTGGGATGACATTTCCGACTCTCTACTAGGTCTTCTCTGACAACACCCTGGCAGGAGGATTGGCCCCCCGCCCTTCCCCACATTACATCCTGGTGAGGGTGAAAGTCTAGGTTCGCCACTCAGCCCTTGCCAGTATGGGTTATGGTGAATCAGTTTTTTTCTATGGTATTTAGCTGGAGTACAGAAGTTACCTTCTAAACATTTCTGCCTTGCAAGACTGCTCCTTTCCTGGTCTTTTGCCCGGAGATAGCATCCTTTTTTAAAAAAATTGTCTGTGCTTATTGCTGTTTTTAGGCTGCCAGCTTCTCTAGTACCTGACCTGGGATATATGAGGCAAAACTAAAACTCAGGAAACTTACAGCATTGTTGTTCTTTGGGTCCCAAGTTTCCTAGCTTCTTCACTCCACATTTCACAGTCTTTTTATGTTTTTTTTTTTTTTTTTAAATAACATCTAGAGGTTTTAGTTGTACCACCACTGACTTTTTATAAGTTCAAATCTTTGCGTGCCTTCCTCTATTTAAGTTCCACTTTTCCTTTATTTCTCAGCGGGAGCATTGCTTCTTCTGGCATGCTCATTCTGAGCCTGCACACGAGTCTGGGTCCCCTGTTATGCTCCCCCCTAGCACCCTATACTTCTTCTGATAATAACTGTTCAGAGCCTGTGTCATCTGTTTGCCTGTAAACTCCTTGAGGGCAAGAATTGGTCCCATCTTGAATAAATGAGTGACACCTTCATTTGTAAAGTAAGACAATTGAAATAGATGAATTCAAAGTCTCTGTCTCTCTTTCTCTCCTCTTTTCCTTCTCTCTTTCTTTTATCTCTTCCTCTCTCCCATGTATGCTCTCTCAATTCTCTTCTTTTTCTCCACCACCCTCTAAATAATTCCCCAAATAAAATTGTTCCTGAAGTCTTCTCCTGCGCTCTCACAACATTAGATTTTATCATGAAAAGCAACATTGAAATTTTGATTCTCTGTTAGATGAATAAAGACATCTAATTATGGTTTTATCTTGCACGTATTTGAATACTGGGAATGTTTATTCATCTTGTCCACAACGATTGAGCATCTCCTATGTGCCAAGCTCCTCTGGGTTCACAAAACAAAGTCTTCCCATTAAGCTGATGAAGTGTTTGCATCTATTTATTGATCATTTACATATTTTTTTGTGAATTACCCTCCACATCAGTTGTTCATCTATCTGCTGCCCTCTGCCCCTTTACAGAACTTAACAAATATTTTGCTCAGAAGTACGGAAGGTGAAAAATTTTAAAAATCCTCTCCACTATTCAGTTAGCATGTATTCTGGCTCACCAGATAGATCATAGAGTCAAACAAAAACCTCTTCATCAAAGAACAAGTCTGAATAGTATACTCATTATCACTAATTTTATATAATCTTAAGTAATTCAAATTTGAATTCAAATAGTCACTTGAGGCTAGTAGTCACTGTCTTAGATAGAGCTGTGTGTTCTTGGGCAAGTAACTTACTCTCTGTGAGTCTTTGATTCTTCATCATTCTGATGATGAGGAATCAATAAGACCAGATGACAAATTAAATGCAAAGAACTCGATTAAAACATTAAAGAGCACAAAGGCCAAAGGCTTGTGAATTTTGGCACTTTATTTTTATAATAAATGTGTGGTCCCACTGTATATCAACAGTTAAATACTATACATTGTAAGAGGGAATTGAAGAGCTGGATTTAATGAAATCATTTTAACAAGAACCAGTTGCAGTGTTAGGTTGCAATTGCAAAGGAACCTGCCCAGACTTTAATTTGTCATCTTGTTGTATTTTAAAATGGTGCTCAATTTGCATTTCCCAGATGTCAGAGGCAGTGATGAGAGGTCCTGGGTGACAAACCTTTAATATCAGCAAGATTTTAAACAAAACCTCGTATTTCTCTGATGAACTAAAATTCTACTCACTTCAGAGAGAGCGCCAAGTAAGACTGTTTTAGTCTCACAGTGTGGTTGGTCATGCTGATCACCCATTTCACTTATTTCACATGTAATTGCAATCCCTTACATCTGTAGAGGGTGCTTTAGATGATAAAGCACTTCCGCATGCCTTATCTCATTTAATCCCTGAAGCAACCGTGTGAAGATGGTAGCAGGTGATTTAAGATGAAGAATCAAAGGCTCGCAGTGGGTAAGTGACTTGTCCAGGAGCACACAGGTACTAAGTGGCTAAAGAAGAATCACTGCATGGCCACATATTTATCACGCCTTAAATGTAAATGCATAGTACTGTCATAGTAATGTCACGCAATGCTAAATACACCAAAGATAAATGTCTTTATACTTCTTTCTTTCTCTTTTTCTCTCCAGTCATGAAATATCTGTATACCTCTTGATTTGTGCTTCCTTATCACAAACTATGTTCTTTACGCTATGTCATGTCATTGTTACAAATCTTATTTTTCCTCTTTCTCTGAGGTGGAGTAAACTATGTTATGACTCACTTGATGTGTTTCTGAGTGTGTATAAAAACACATCTTTGTAAAAGCCCTTTATTAAACTCTCCCCCCACCCCCCAATTATCTAGTATGGCTATTGTATTTCTTGCTGTGATCTTGACTACTACAGTGTTGGAGTTAAGATAAATTAGACTAATTGTAGCCCTTTTTTTTTTTTTTTTTTTTTTTTGAGATGGAGTCTCACACTGTCACCGGGGCTGGAGTGCAATGTGCAATCTCCACTCACTGCAACCTCTGCCTCCTGGGTTCAAGCAATTCTACCGCTTCAGCCTCCTGAATAGCTGGGATTACAGGTGCCCGTCACCATGCCTGGCTAATTTTTTGTATTTTTAGTAGAGATGAGGTTTCACCATGTTGGCCAGGCTGGTCTTGAACTCCTGACTTCGTGATTTGCCCGCCTCAGCCTCCCAAAGTGCTGGGATTACAGGCATGAGCCACTGGCGCCCGCCTATAGCTTTTTATCTGTGAAATGAAACATTTCCGTTAGCATCTGGGACATAGAGAAACTCAAGTTCAGCAGGAGCCTTAAAAGCCTAAACTTTCCCATTAGTGGATCATAGTTCACGTGTTCCTTAGTCAGTCTGCCATTTACTAACTCTGTGGTGAGACAAGTTATTTAATCACTCTGAATTTGTTTTCTCATTGGTAAAATATAATTGATAATGGTATCTATTTATAGAGTCATTGTAAAAATAATTAGTATAGTCCCTGGCAGGTAGTGACTCAATAAAAGTGAGCCATGAAAATAAATGGTCTTTTTCTGGATTAAGAGATTGGCTGGCTGGATTAGTGAGTAATCTCAATTTTTTCATAAAACATGCTAATTAATGCCCACAGCATCCTGAATAATCACTGCTAGTACCCCTCACTTATTCATTGGTAGACTTCTGGTCTCAAAAGTTGAGTTATATGTTGCCCAAGGATAATTTGCATTAATTCCCAAACCAGTTTATGCTCGTTGCATTTATAATCATTTGATTTAATCACCTATTATGTAAACTGGTACACTAGTTTCCTGTTGCTGCTTTAACAAAGCACTACAAACTTAGTGGCTTAAAACAACACAAATGTAATATCTTACTGCAGTCCTGGAGTCTGAAATGGGCTTCACTGGGTTAAAATCGAGTTGTTGAGCCAGGTGCAGTGGCTCATACCTGTGGTCCCAGCTACTCAGGAGGCTGAGGTGTGAGGATTGCTTCAGCCTAGGAGTTCAAGGCTGCAGTGAGTTATGGTCATGCCACTGCACTCCAGCCTGGGTGACAGAGTGAGACTCCATCTTTAAAAAAATTTTAAAATATCAAGATGTTGGCAGGGATGCATTCTTCCAGAAGCTCTAAGGGAGATAGATCTGTCCCCTTTCTTTTTTCAACTTCAAGAGGCCACCTGCATTTCTTGGCTTGTCGCTGGCCCCTACCTCCATCTTCAGTCCTTCCCAATAGCATCTTTAAATTACACTCTGGCTCTCCACTTCTCTTTTATAAGGGCCCCTGTGATAGGGCCTGCTGGATAATCTAGCATAGTATCTTCACGTTAAGATTCCCAACTTCATTATAACTGAGAAGTCCCTTCTGCCATGTGAGGTAACAGGCTCACAGGTTCCAAGGATTAGGGCATGGACATCTTTTGGGGACCATGATTCTGCTCACCACAACTGGTGACATTTGAGAGGAGACAGAGGATGTTTTTATGAACTCTACTTTCTTGCTTTTGAAAAACTCATTAAGTTAAATTGAAAAAAAAATTGCCTTTGAGTTAGATGTGGGCTGGCTAAGTATAAAATTTTGGGACACTTGTGAAAATCTAGAAGGATTCTGTACTCAGATTGCTTCAGAAATATGTTTATGTTCTTGCTTCATCTAGAGAAACAAATGATAAGTCAGAAGGTACAGTATGGTTTTGATTTATGGAAGGAAGATAATGCAGAGTAATATGAGTACTGTTTTTTAAAGCTTTCCCACTTTAAGATAAAATTATTCACTTTCTCAGTTAACCAGCCAACTGTCAATCTTAACTGTGCAGATTTTATATTATTTAATACAACCCACACCCATTCCCAGCCCTTTTGTTTCTGAGGCTAGAGAATAGATTTATGTTGGTGATTCTTCACATGTTAGTTGGAGTCTTGGATTCCACTGAGATTTTTTTTTTTTTTTTTTTTTTTTAAGGGGTAAGTTCTTACTCTGTCTTCCAGGTTGGACTGCAGTGGCGTGATCACAGCTCACTGCAGCCTTGACCTTCTGGGCTCAAGTGATCCTCCCACCTCAGCCTCCCGAGTAGTGAGTAGCTGGGACTACAGGTATATGCCACCACGCACAGCTGTTTTTCCTTTCTTTCTTTTCTTTTGTTTTTTTTTGGTAGAGACAAGGTCTGGCTATGTTGCCCAGGCTGATCTCAAACTCCTGGGCTCAACTAATCTTCCACTGAGAATTTGATGAAAGCTAAGACTGACCTTGAAAAACACCTATACGAGTATTGTGTTCCTTTATTTTTAGTGTCTTGGATAATGAAGAGTTGAGTTATTATTCTCTTCAATTCTTGGTCCACTATCACTTTTAGTCTGTGTAAAACTACCCTTGTATTTATCATATTTTAATCTTCACCTCCCATCCCCATTTCCACGCCTACCCCTATACTATCCTCCCCATAGACACCCACTATATTATTTAATACTTGCTCTTGGATAGTTATGTATCATTGAAAGACATTTAGTATTGTTTTGCATACTCAACGTTTCATCTACAATTTTGGTAATTTTATGCATCTCTGAAGGTTATTTTTGGATACTAGAGGATCTATAGGCCTCAGGTCAAGAAACTTTGCCATAAATCTGAATTATCCAGTACAGTGAATGTCAGGCTCATGTGACTATTTAAATTCAAATTAAAATTAGTTCATTATATCCAATTAAAATTTTGGTTTCTAGGTCTCACTAGCCACATTTAAAGTGCTCAGTAGCTGTACGTGTCTAGTGGCACATTTGTGCAGGACAGTGCAGATATAGAACATGTCCATCAATGTAGAAAGTTCTATTGGATAACACCGTGCTAGTGACCTATATGAACTCTTCCACCTCTAGCACTAAGGATGAATTTTGGTTGGAAAACTTTTCTCTACCTGGCATGCCTTTGTACATGCGTGGAGTAACTCATTTTTCAAAAGTGTGTTAGGGAGTCTCTGATAAAGTAAATGGGAGACAGGCTCAGGACATGAAAACTGTAAGCAGTGGTTCTGGATACAGCAAGATAAAGGACTGCAAAATGTGTTCCTAATCAGTTGCTCTCTGGAGGACTTCTACAGTGATATAAACTGTAATCCAGGAGGCCACAAGTATAATTCTGAAAATTTAAATAAAACACTTCAGATTTCGAGCACCTGTTTATTTATAGCTACCTTTAGTGATGGTGTTATTATTGTAATCATTGTAACCATTGTCACAGAATGTCCAGGCTGGTATGCAGGTATAGCCCATTACCAGGAGGAAAACACAGAAGGTGATATATAACAGCTTTTTACTTTCCTCATTGAACTATCCTTCAGTCTACATAAAGTCTACTCTAGGAGATAATTCAGAGGCTTCTGCTGTCTTTAATCTCCTTTACTCCCTTCCACTCCTGAGGGTTCAGATTTCCCCCTGGAATCAGGGACATGAAGTCCTCTATTCTGGTCTCTGCTGAGAGAGAAAGGTAGATCTTTATGGCCTGTGCCTCCTTTTACAGAAAGAGGCACAGGTATTTCTGATTCATCATAATGGAGACACAAACTCTTTTCTTTGCTAAATTTGACAACTTCTCATAGCATAATTTCAACAGTAGTGGGGGTAGAAGGAACAAAGTATAGTGAGGAAGAGAGAAATGATCTGCCAGGTTGTAATTAGCCTCATTTTACTAATGAAGGCGGTAAGGCTAAAAATGGTTCAATGTCATGCCCCGGATTAGTCAGACAGTAAGTGTTTGGCTACAAATCCAGTGTTCTTTCCCATGTCGTCCTCTCTTAACAATTTGGAATGAAGAGTTCCACAGCGTTCAGACCACTTTGATGGGTGAATACCTCTCTGACACATTGGACTTACTGGATTCCCTGTCAGTATGCATCTTAGTCACTCTACATTTTAGGAATGGAGCAGGATTGTGGCTGAGAATAGGAGCCAATATTAACATTTGCCTTGGTCCATAGCTGTGATCAATGGATCAATGAAAGGATCCTTATGTTCGAAACTGAGTATGTTCCAAGAACTCTGGGAATTCCCAAATATATGGCAGATAATTTCCCCTATGAAATGCAAATATATGCTATAAGCATTAGTACACATGCAACAATGTAGAACACATAAGAGTTAAAGAGGAAAGAAACACAAAACGTGGCTGGCAGTTAAAGACAGGTTTTCTTTAATTAAAACCTGAGAGACACTCCTGGCCAATTTTGGTCAGGAGTGCTTTCTCTTACAGACTAAGACTATATATTGGTTTTAGGATGAGGGGGCTTATCAGAAGCCTGCATTGTTCCTATTTGAGGAAGAAGTTTTATGGTGGGGTTGGAATGTCTCTGGGAGGAGGGAGTTTACCTTGGGGCAGGCATCCTTCTGGCCAGAGGTTTATCACCTCGAGACTGGCATCTTCCCAGCCAGAGTGGGGTTATCTCAGGACTAGCATGTTTCTGGTTGGGGAGGAGTTTGGAATGTTTCTGGTTAGAAATGTTATTTGTGGTTTATGGTCATGCTGACCTTAGTCATTAGACTGATGCCCTTAGGATTTAGGCAGTTTTTTTTATTAAGGTGAACTTTAGAATGAGGGGCTTGTCCAAGATGGCGATGCTCCCGCTCTGTCAAAATAAAGTTGCAATGTGATATGATGTGATATGGATACTGAGTAGTTATCTAGGCTCACTCACAGGTAAGAAACTTGCTTTTGTACTTCTTCCAACCAGCCTCATCCTCATTAACATGGGTGATTCAAATTTATGCCTCAGCAAAATTACAAATGACTCCCGGTCACGGATCTTCATGCCATACATGAATAGTCAAAATCACCTTAGTTTGGCATTTTGAGCGTGTGCTAGTGATTAGTGCTGCTCATTAAATATTACCTGCTTTCTACGTTATGGGCATGGGGTAGAATTACACTTCTCTTCCCTTCTTTTAAATTGGGCATGGCTATGAGAATTACTTTGGCCAGTGTGTTGGGAGAAAAGCTGAGTGTTGGGAGAAGGTGAGGCAGGGCTTGCATGTCTGACATAATGTGAAAGAGTCTTGGAACATGTCCGGGGTCCAGGTTCTAAAACCCCTCATGGCCTGTGGAACACTAAGCTCTGTGCTAAAGGGTGGAAGACTACCCTGATGCACCATAATATAAGCCCAGGGCATAAAACCCCTTGTGGCTCTGGAATGGGTCTAGACTTGCTGTCTCCTTGCTTCTAGCCCTCCCAGGCTCCTGGAGATTGAATGTGTCTTAGAATTGGCTGTATACATGCGAAACCATCACAGCTGTAAATGATGTGCTTAATGCAACGCTCCCTTTCAACCCCACAGTCTCACCACCTGTTTCTTTGATCACCAATAAATAGTCTGGGCTTCCAGAGCTCGGGGCCTTCACAGCTCCATACTCACGTTGACCCCGTGGACCCACTTTATCTCTCAAACTGTCTGTTTTCATTTGTTTGACTCCACCAGACTTCATTTCCCCCACGACCTGGTGTTGGGTCTGATCACCCCAACATTCCTGGCTGTCCAACGTGGGGCGACAAAGACCCAGGTGAAGGAATGCTAGAGCGTGTAAAAGTGGAGGATGCATCATCAAAGGACACCTGAAGACAACTGAAAGAAACTCAGCGGGAAAGTTGAGTGCTTGGAAGAAACAGAGTAACAATGGGACAAAGTGAAAGCCAACATTCTGCTTACTTGAATTTCTTAACACATTTATTACATAGAGGGTGAGGCATGGGGCATAAGACCCAGTGGAATCTGAGGCTTGTTTATTCAGAGGGCCCCATTTAGAGAAAAAGAAGAGAAAGTGAGGACTTAGAAGGAAACTTGGCAAGTAAAGTCATCTTGAAGCTTCAGTTTCATGGTTAACCTGCCTCTGCTAGAGAAAAACAGATTTAATGAGCACAGAGGCATGATATTGGCTGAATGTAAAGAAATTTGGACTCAAGGCCCCAAGGAGGTATTTGTTTGAGTTGTGGAATATGCTTGATTTTGGTATGTTAGCAATTTTCACAGCATCATTCATTGCAAGAGTCAGGGCATTCTGGCATGCTTCCAAAACCCAGAGCATCATTGATGCAAATGATACTTCAAAGGACTTGACAAAAGTAACATTGGGAGATAATGTGAAATACTACAATTTGGCCAGGAGGGAGTGGGGGACCCCTCTGATCCTCGGATGGTGTCTGAAGGTCTTTGTGCAGTTGCTGTGGTTTTGAGTTTCTCTGGGATAGCTTGTATTTTGTTGGCATATGAAAGCTTTGGACCTCTGCGGATGTCACTTGGGGAAGCAGTCAAAGACGTCTTCACGTTCATGATCATATTCATTATGGTGTTTGTGGCCTTTATGATTGGAACGTTCAACCTCTACTCCTCTATTACATTGGTGCAAAACAAAATGAAGGCTTCACAACAGTTGAAGAGAATTTTAAGACACTGTTCTGGGCTACATTTAGACTTTCTGAAGTGAAATCAGTAGTCATCAACTATAACCACAAATTCATTGAAAACATTGGTTATGTTCGTTATAAAGTCTATAATGGTACAGTGGTCATTGATTTGCTAAATATGTTAATTGCTATGATCAACAATTCATTCTCGGAAATTGAGGATGACGCTGATATGGAGTGGAAATTTGCAAGGGCCAAACTCTGGTTTTCCTGCTTTGGGGAGGGGAGAGCACTTCCTGTTCCTTTCAATCTGGTGCTGGGCCGGGGTCCCTGTTTTGTCTCTTGCTGAAGCTTAAAGGGTGGATTTCTGAGCTCTACCCAGGGCCATAAAAAAGGTTTCCAGGAAGATGAAGAGATAACTAAGTAGAGATAGAGATAAATAGAGATAGGTAGGAAAGGACAGGGACTTGCAGGAACTCACAGGACAGACAGGGACAGGTAGGGACAGATGAAGACTAGCAATATAAGGTCAGCACCCTAAAGAGTTACTGGTCAGTGCCCTAAAGAGGTACAAAAGTAGAGACTAGCAAAGACTAGCAGAGATTTGCAGGGACAGACAGGAATATTCTGAATTATGGAAATTAGCTGTGGTTCAAAGTCAAGTCAAAATCTTAGAGGGCAAATATAAAACGAATAGAGGGGAGGGAGGTAAGGATAAAAATGCTCTTTCTTTTCTCTCCAACGGGACCTTTTGGATTCAAAGTTGTGCTAGCAATAGGAAATGTTACTCTTGATACAAATACACGCTTTATTACATGCCCCAAATGTTGCTTGTTTACCTGCATTAATTCAACCTTTGATAAAAATCAAACTATCTTGATAATTAAAGCCAGGGAAGGAGTTTGGATCCCTGTGTCTCTAAATAGAAGATGGGAGACATCACCATCTATTTATATTGTAACTGAGATCCTTAAAAAACTCTTATCCTGTTCCAAAAGATTGATAGTTGAAGGCCATTGGAGGCTCTACATTTGTGAATTTTGTTCTGGTGTTTGTGTGCTTATGCTGTCTCCTTTTAGACTGCAGATGCACAACATGCCTCTGAAAAGGAAGCCACCTCTGAAGAGAAAGCCACCGTCAAGAACAAGCAATGATAGCTGTGGCAGTTTTACAAAAAAGAAAAGGGGGGCATGTTGGGAGAAAAGCTGAGTGTTGGGAGAAGCTGAGGCAGACATATGCATGTCTGACATGATGTAAAAGAGTCTTGGAACATGTCCGGGGTCCAGGGTCTAAAACCCCTCATGGCCTTTGGAACACCAAGCTCTGTGCTAAAGGGTGGAAAGCTACCCTGATGCACCATAATCTAAGCCCAGGGCATAAAACCCCTCGTGGATTGGATAGAATCCAGGGCTCAGGGAATGAAACTCCTCATGGCTCTGGAATGTGTCTTAGACTTGCTGGCTTCCTGCTTCTAGCCCTCCCAGGCTTCTAGATGGATTGTGTCTTAGAATTGGCCATGTACTTGCTAAGCCATCACAGCTGTAAGTCATGTGCTTAATGCAGCACTCCCTTTCAACTCCACATTCTTACCACCATTTTTTTGTTTGATCACCAATAAATAGTCTTGGCTTCCAGAGCTTAGGGCCTTCACAGCCTCCATACTCGCGTTGGCCCCCTGGACCCACTTTATCTCTCAAACTATCTTTTCTTATTCCTTTAACTCTGCCAGACTTCGTTGCCCCCTTGACCTGGTGTTGGGTCTGATCACCCCAACACAATGAAATGTTGTAATTTACTTCCAGACAGAAGCTTCAAGAGCTAGTGGACAATTTGTGTGGGCAGACTAAGCTCCCACAGTTTGAGTGAAAGTTCTAAGTGTGAAAAGTTAGTAGATATGTTACAGAGGCTTGAGGTGGAAAGGTGTCAGTGTAAAAAGCTACAGCTGATGTCAGAACTGGGCTGAGGTAACTGATGAAGGGCAATTCCTATTTAATCTACGTAATTGTTTATCCATCATACTTTACCTATCCATTCTTCTGAGATAGACACCTTGGTGGCCTCCAGCTTCCTGCTCCTGGTCCTAAATATAGTGCCGGTGAACACACTTGTACATATTTGCCTATCTGTCTACATATCTATCTATCCATCCATCTGTTAATCATCCGCTTATCCATCCATTCATCTATCTCCAGGAATGAAATTGCTAATAGGTGTTGGCCAAGACAGACTTAATGTTCTTCTCAGCTTGACTAAAACTTAGACTGATTTCTCCCTGACTATAGATCCCTGACCCCCTTTTGCTTAGAGCATTTACTTGAGAAAATATGCAACTGTAAATTCTTTCTTTCTCCTTCCTTCCTTCCTTCCTTCCTTCCTTCCTTCCTTCCTTCCTTCCTTTTCTCTCTCTCTCTTTTTCTTCCTCCTCCTTCCTTCCTTCCTCTTTTTTTCTTTCCTTCTTTCTTCTTTCCTTCTCTCTCTCTCTCTTTCTGTCTTTTCTGAGACAGTGTCTTGCTCTGTCATTCAGGCTAGAGTGCAGTGGCAGGATCACGGTTCACTGCAACCTCCATCTTATAAGCTCAAGCAATCCTCCCATCTCAGCCTCTGGAGTAGCTGAGACTACTCTGGCTATTAAAAAAAATTTCTTTGTAGACCCAGGGTCTCACTATGTTTCCCTAACTGGTCTCAAACTCCTGGGCTCAAGTGATCTTGCCTTGGCCTCCCAAAGTGCTGGAATTAAGACATAAGCCACTGTACCCAGCTGTAAATTCTTTCTGTTTAAATTCTTAATTCTAATTATTGTTATTCCCTATAGAATATTTAAATATTTTACAACCCTGAAAAGTCTTGCTCAAGGATCTTGGAGTCATCCTTTTGAAATATAATCATTAAAGGCAATAGAACCACATTTCTCAGTCTCTATGGGAGGATAGAAGCCTACTCTTGAAAAGTCTATCCTTGAAAATTGACGATTAGCAAACACAGATGACCTAATCACATTGGCCACCCTCCCTACACTGATGTCCTTTAGTACTCTCTAGTACTTTTCTATTAGCTCCTCCCAGCATTTAAGAATCTTACCACCTTTTGTTTCAGTAGAGTTGAGTTCAGCCTCTCTCTGCTATTGCAATAGTCTTGAATAAGGTCTTTCTTGCCATTTTAAATATATCCAGTGACTTTTTTTTTTTTAACAGCAGACATATATTTAATTTAGTGAAGTAGTGCTTGTTTGTTATCTGGAATGGCTATACTGGTTTCTATTCCATATATACCTATTAGCAATGCTTAAAGGTTTACATCCCTACATTTCTACCAACTCTAAGAATTATTCAGACTTCTAATGTTTGTGAGTTAGAGGTGAAGTGCTGTCTCATTGTTTTTTAAATGTGAATTTCTCAAATTACCAATGATTCTGAGCACCTTATTATGTTTTATAACTTTTGGGGTTTCCACCTCTGTAAATTGCTTTTGTCTTTTATTCTATAGGGATTGCTCTTTACTTGTTGCTTTGAATTCCTTTCACATACAGTCAACAACTTATGAATTTTAGACATTTCAAGTACTTTACTTTGTTCATATTACTGTCAAACAGAAATCCACGATTAAATAGTATTTGTTGGCTGGGAGTGGTGGTTCGCACCTATAATCCCAGCACTTTGGGAAGCTGATGTGGGAGGATCATTTTGGCCCAGGAGTATGAGACCAGCCTAAGCAACATAGGGAGACCTCATTTCTACAAAAAATAAAAAAAATTAGCCAGGCATAGTGGTGTGCATCTGTGGTCTCAGCTACTCTGGAGGCTGAGGTGGGAGGATTGCTTGAGCCTGGAGATCAAGGCTATGGTGAACCATGATCATGCCACTTCACTCCAGCCTGAATGCAAAACAAGGCCCTGTCATATATATATATATAGAAAACATTCATTTTTATACTTTTAAAGAACTGTTTGCAAATAAGTTACAGGCATCATATATATATATAAATTTTATAAATATATAAATTTATATATTATATATATTTATATACAATATATAAATATATATATACTTCTAGTTATTTCAGTGTTTTCCCTAAAAACATGAACAAGGAATAACGAAAGTACAAGTATGGAATCAGGATGTTTAATATTGATTCAGTATTATTATCTAATCCATTATCTATGTTCAAGTTTTGCCAGTCACTTTAATATTGATATTATAGATTGATATCTCTCCCTTCAATTCAGAATTCTACTTAAGTCTCTTTTGTTTCCTTTCATTAGCTCAGCCCCTCAGGATTCTTTATTTCTCATGCCTTTAACATTTTATTTTGTAGATGGCTTCTAAGTTTAGGTTTGTCTGATTTTTTTTTTTTTTTTGAGACAAAGTTTCACTCTTTTTGCCCAGGCTGGAGTGCAATGGCACGATCTCAGCTCACCGCAACCTCTGCCTCCTGGGTTCAAGCGATTCTCCTGCCTCAGCTTCTCGAGTAGCTGGGATTACAGGCATGCACCACCATGCCTGTCTAATTTTTGTATTTTTAGTAGAGACAGGGTTTCTCCATGTTGGTCAGGCTGGTCTTGAACTCCCAACCTCAGGTGATCCGCCCGCCTCGGCCTCCCAAAGTGCTGGGATTAAAGGTGTGAGCCACCGTGCCCGGCCATGATTTTTTTTATCATCATAATTTTTTTGCAAAAATGTCATAAAGATGATATTGTGGTCTCAGAACATCGTATCAAGGGGACCATGATACCAATTTATGCCATTACTGAAGCTGTTAACCCAGGTACTTGGTTAATGTGAGTCTTCCAATAACCATTTTTTCCCTTTGTAATTAACTGCTTTTACATAGACATGTTGGAAATATGTGTATATTTGCATGTTGCATTTGTAACTTATCAATATATGCTGAACTCATGTCATATTAGCTCATAGAACTATCCTTTATTCTTTATTACAAATGCATAGCATTCCATTGTGTGTATGCATCAGAATTTATTTGATCAATCTTTTATATATAGATATTTAGGTCACTTCCAATATTTTGCATTTATAAATAAGGCTGCTATGAATAAGCTAATGCAAATGTCTTTTCTTATTGTTGGAGGTATATATTCAGGGTAAGTTTCTAGATTTGAGATTGCTGAGTTGTAAGAAAAATGCACATACAATTTGTTAGAGATTGCCAAATTCCCCCAATGAAGAGTTGTATCATTCACATTCCCACCAGCAATGAATGAGAGTGCCTTACAAGCCTTGCCAACAGAATGTGTTGCCAAGCTTTTAAACTTTTTGCCAATGTGATAGAAGAGAAATGGTATCTCAGTGTAATTTTATTTGCATCTCTCTTATTATGAGTAAAATTAAAATAGTTTCATATGATTAAGGACCATTGTATGCCTTTTTAATGAATTTTTGGCTTGTGCGTTTAACTCATTGTTTTATTAAGCCTTTAGTTATTTCCCCCTTTTAAGTTTTTAAATATATTAAATATGATAGGTTTTTATCTGTGATACATTTTGCAAACTTCCAAAATGGTCTCAATAATCCCCATCTCCATGTATTTACTCCTTTCTATAGACCTCTCTACATTGAATAGTCCTGGTCTGTGCACCCAATAGAATATTTGGTACAAGTATTGTACACATCTGTAGTGTTTTTGTATAAAACAAAACTGTGGCTACAGAATCATAGTGTGTTTGTGTGCTTACTTTATATTCATGAATTTCTTAGATTTATGATACATTGCATTCCTGGAAAAAACCCTGCTTGGTCATTATGTATTATTTTCACAGTACGGTGATGAATTCCATTTGCTAGTAAATATTAACAATTTTTGCATTAGTATTTATAAGCTATATTAGTCTGTAATTTTATTTAAATTTTTGACAAATTTAGGTATCAATATTATACTTGCTTCATAAAATGATTTTTGACAGTTTTCCTTCATGTTTTGTGTTTTGAAACAATTTTTGTAACATCAGGTCTCTGTGGTTATTGATAGTTTGGTCAAATTTCCTTATGAAACCTTCTGCTCCTCGTGTTTTTTTGGGGGGTATAGCCTCGATACATTTTGTTTCCTATAAAAATTGGTTTAAGCTTTCTAAACTCTATTTGAATCAATGTTGGTAAACTGTATTTTTAAAAATAAATTATTAATTTGGAGCAGGCATGGTGGCTCACACCTGTAATCCCAGCACTTTGGGAGGCTGAGGCGGGCAGATCAGCTTAGAACAGGAGATTGAGATCAGCTTGGTCAACATGGTGAAACCCCATCTCTACTAAAAATACAAAAATTAGCTGGGCATTGTAGTGCTGTGCCTGTAGTCCCAGCTACTCAGGAGGCTGAGACAGGAGAATTGCTTGAACCCGGGAGGCGGAGGCTGCAGTGAGCCAAGATTGTGCCACTGTACTCCAGCCTGGGTGACACAGAGTGAGACTCCGTCTCAAAAAAAAATATATTAATTTGATACTGGTTTCTACTAAAACTACAAAAATTAGCTAGGTGTGGTGGCGCACGCCTGTAATCCCAGCTACTCTGGAGACTGAGACAGAAGAATCACTATAACCTGTGAGACGGAGGTTGCAGGGAGCTGAGATCGTGCCGCTGCACTGCAGCCTGGGAGACAGAGCGAGACTGTCTCAGAAAAAATCCCAAATTATTTTCAGTTGAGTTTTTAAATTTTGAAATATAATATTCCTTATTTTATTGTATTATAATCTGAGAGTGTTGTTGGTAATATTTCTTCTCCCTGTGATTTATCGATTGTTTTTACCTAATGCTTGATCAATTTTGTAAATGCTCCATGTGTGCTAAAGCGGACAATGTATTTTCTATTATCAGGCTTTAATGTTTGATGCATTTCTATAAGATCTGTAAGATCTGTCTTATTGAGAATGTTGTTTAGGTCTATCAATATTTTGTCTACTTGACCTGGTGTAGGATACTAAAGTCTATTATTAGCATGCTTCGGTATATTTCTAGTAGCTTCTCCTGTAGTTTCTGCTTTATGCAAATGTGTCTGTTATTTGGTGCATAAATATTCCTAAATGTTTTATCTCTATTTTGAATTACAGATTTTAACATTAAAGTGCTTTTTTTGTTACATTAAGAGGTTTTTCTGGTTGGCATTCTATCTTGTCTTATGTCAGGATTGCAAACCCTGCCTTCTTATTAATTCTATTTCCTGTTATGTCTGTGTCCATCCCTTTAGATTTAGCTCTTCTGAATCATTGTTTTTAGGTGTGGCTCTTATATACATCCTGGCTTTGATACCTGTTGGTGAGTTAATTCAGAAATATTTTTATTTTAAAAGATGAGTTAAGCCAATCCACAATTAACTAATATCCTTGTTATGTTTGATCTATACTCTGTCACTTTATTTCAGTTGTAATTTTTATAAAATTACTATATGATTTTATTACATTTTTCTATTTCTCTATATGATGTGTTTGCTTTGCTCTTTAATTTTTAAAATTTCTTTTGGTATTGGGATTAGGTATTTAGTGATAACATTTGTACTTACACCTTTTAAAAATTCCCTTCTCTGCTGGTTAGCCTTTATTCTCTGGTTTGTCTGTTTCTGATATACCTTTGACTCCTCCCCTTGATCTAGACAATAGCTGTTCTCAAAATGTGGTTCAGTAGGGGATCCTTGAAACCCTTTCATGGAATCTGTGAGATCAAAACTACTTTCGTAATAATACTAAGACATCATTTCACTTTTCCACTCTCCTTTTCTCATGAATGCATGTGAAAGTTTTCCAGAGGCTATATGGTAAGTGATGATATCATTGCTCTGAAGGCTAATGAAGGTGTGAAACACATATGAAAATCTAGCTGTCTTCTATTAAGGCAGACCTTAAAAGGATTTGCAAAAATATGAAATGATTCTTGCTGCTATATTTTTTGAAAAAAATTTACATTATTGTGTAATGGGTTTATTATTTTAAAATAAAAAATATTTTAAAAAACCTTTTGAATTTAATTTCTAATATGGCATATATGTCTACTTTATAATAGATATAACTCACATAAACAAAAACTTGCTGAGGTCCTCAAAAAGCTTAGAAGCATAAAAGATTTCAGAGGCCAAAACATTTGAGAATTGCTTCTATACAACAATGTATTTATTCTCCTTTCCAATTCCCCTCTCCCTTTTCTTTCAGTTTTTTTTTCAGATTATTTTTATTTTATGGGAACATATGACATTTTATGTTATTATTCTACCTTTGTCTCTATTTTCGTTTTAGTCTTAAATCTAAAATTAAATATACTAAGTCCTCACTATTAGCCCCTTTACCTAAATTTTCTCAGTGATAATTTGGATGGATGAAACTAATCCTTTAGTAGTTTCTTCAAGAAGGAGTCATGAATACGGGATTCTCCAAGTTTTTACATATGTAAAACTAGTTTTTATTTATTTATTTTTTTAGAACTTGATCTTGAAGAGCAGCTTAGCTGAATATAAAATCTTTGGTTCACATTTTTTTTTTCTCTTGAATTTCTTGCAAGCACTGCTTGCTTCTTGCCTTGATCTGTATGTTGCTCTTGAGAAGTCTGATACTAACAATTCTGTTGCCATTGTAAGATTTTTTTTTTCCCTGCTGGGAGACCTGAGGGTTATTTTTTAAAAATTATCTTTAATGTTTCGTAATTTTACTGGAATATATCTGAGGGTTGACTGCTCTGGATGAGTTTTCTCAAGTATCTGGTGGGCCCATTTAGTATGTGGATTTAGATTTTCTATAATTTCCTGAACATTTTCTGAAATTATATTTTAAAATATTAGTTCCATTACATTCTTTTTTCTTTTTTCAGAGTTCAGTTACGTGTAGTTGGATCTTCTTTGCTTGTCCTTCATTTAAATCACTTCCTTTTAGACCCTTTTAATGTTTTAATCTTATTTTTATTGTCTTGTTTTTCTGTGTTTCTTCATTTCCTCTTATCCCATGTTCATTTGCATATAATATTCCTTGGGCAATTTGTAATTTAATTTTTCATTTTTCTGAGATGATTTCTTTTTCTTTCAATAAACTCTTACTTAATTTCTTTCTGTTTTATGTCCATTTCTGTTCCTTAGATTTTGATGATCTGATTTAAGGTGTTTTTCATATTCCTACATGCTTGTTTGAAGACACTGGATTTAGTTTGGGGTATTGCACGATAGTTTCTTTTGCTTTGTAGTTGTTTTGGAGGTTGGAGGGGGAGGAATTTTATCATTTTGAACATTTCAATTTTAAGTTTTCATTTTATCCTTCCAGTAGGTTTGTATAAATGTAGGTTCTTTTTCAGTCTTTATTTTGTGTATCAGGTTGGCAATCTGGGGAGATTATAAGCATTTAATTCAAGAGATCCCTCTTCTATCTGTGTAATGAAGTGGAGTTTCTTCAATGGATATCGATCTGTCATTATGTATGAATATACGTATGCATGCACATATGTATGTATTCCCTTTCTCTCTCTCTTTCTCTCTCTCATAATGGGAAAGTTACCGTTTATCTCACAGTGTGTTTACTCCCTTTTGTGTTGTAGGATTCCATTTCTTTTACACGCTTCTCTTCACCACCAAGACTCCGAAGTGTTTTTCTTTATACTGTCTTTTTCTCTAAATTATTGTGTCCTTCTGAGGCTGCCACCTTGAGTCCTGCACATCTTAAAGCCTACAGTCACTCTTCTTGTTAATTTTTTTCATGATTAGTGTAGGCCTTCTCTTTCTCAGGGTGATTTTAATTTAATCTTAGGCATGCTACTCCCCTTTTTCTCTTTCCACAGTTTTCCTGGACTTCCCACATTCTCTACAAATGCTTTCAGGGGGAGCTAGTGTTCTCTATCTTCCAGTTATCCTGAAGGTATGTGTTTCCTGTGGTTTTATTTGTTCTTTTGTTAATCTTTATAGTTTGTAAATGTTGTCAAGTGATTCAGATTTAGATGGCTGTCGATTATCCTCAGGATACCCAGAAAGCAGAACTGTTTAAATTTGATGCAATCCAATCAGTCACCTTCTTTTTCCCATATAGTGTATGCTTTTATTTTATTTCATTTATTTATAAAGTCCAAGACGTTTTCCTCAGTTAACTTTATAGTTCTACCTGTTACCCTCACATCTTACACTTATAAAGAGTAGCCCTTTTCATATAATATTATGGAGAAACCAGTTCTATTTGTCTCTGTGTAATAAACACTTTTTCCAATACCTTGTCTTAAACAATCAAATCTTTTCTTAGTTATTTGCATTTTGTCTTATGTCAAGTATTCAAACACACTAGTAGTGTGTTTCTCAGCTATTTATTCTGTTCCACTGGTCTATTTGTTAATTTTTATGGCTTAATGAACATATCTTAATATCTGGAAGCTTGGTTTTTAGTTTTTTGTTTTATGGTTTACTTAGCCAAGCATGGGTTTTTATTCTTCCATGTAAATTTTAGTGCAAATATGATAAATTTCTCAAAGGCATTCAAGTTGAAATTTGACTGGGAATTTATACATTAGTGATGGGAAAATTTACATCTTTAAAATTATTATTAATTTTACTCAAGTCATGGAAGATCTTTCCATTTATTCTAATCATCTTTTACATTCTTTATTAGATTTTAGGATTGTTTTCTGGAGAGGTATTCAGTTCTGTCACTTAGGTTAATTCCTAGATATTTCACAGTTTGTTGCTTATTTTATTTTTTATTATATTTTCAAATTGGTTATTGCTGGTGTTGAGGACTACTATTGATTTTTGTAGGTCAATCATATATCAGCATCATTGCTAAACTCTTATTTTTTCTAATAGCTTATCTCTAAATTCTGTTGTCTTTCCTAAGTAGATGACCATATATAATCTACAGATAATGCCTCTACTTTCTCACTGTTGCATTTGAGCATTTTATTTTGCATTCTTGGATGAAACAAAAGTAAGAAAATATAGCAGTGTCAGATTTGCTCTTTGCTTTCCATGAACTTCAATTATTCTTACTGTCACTGTCCAGGGTGATTATTTAAGAGTCGACAGTAGCTATATATATTTTTAATGTAGTATAATGTCAAAACTCATTATGAATCCAGAAAAGTTATTCTCACTATGGAGAAGAAAATACTCAGCCTCTGAAGGACAAATTAACTAAGGAGGAGAAACACTACCCTGTAATCCTCTCATTTATATCACATCTATTGATAGTATTGATCTTAGCACTTTGATAAGCTGACTAACAAAAATGAAATATTAGGGTCCATTTTACTTACTTGATTTTTATTTATAATATTTTATTATAATTTTACTTACTTGATTTGAAGTTTAAAATCTTTATTATAATTATTTTTAATCTAATTTATTATATTAAATAATACAATAAATAAAATAGTAATTATAAAGTATTCAAATCATATTATTCAAATGAAATAGAACTAGGCAGAAAGAAACTCCCTTTTTTGTCTTTCATATTTCCATCTTATCTGTCTTCTACCACTACTAATTTTCTGTGTATCGTTTTATCCCCTTCCTTTACTTAAATATATACATATATATATTATAAGACTTTTTTCTTCAGTTACTTTAAAAGCATATTATTTATTGAAATATAACTCACTACCATAAAATTCACCATTCTAAAGTGTACAGCTGAGTGGGTTTTAGTATATTCACAAAGTTGAGCAGCCAGCCATAACTACTGTCTAATTTTCGGATATCTTTATCACCCTTAAAGAAACCTCATGTCTGTTAGTAGTCACTCTCCATTCCCCCTCTCCCCAGCCTCTGTCAACCATTAATCTACTTTCTGTCACTAGGGATTTATGTGGGCCAGACATTTCAGAGAAATAGAATAAAATAATATGTGGCTTTCTTTAATGTAGCTATGCATGATTTATTAAAATAAGCATTAATGGGATCATAATAAGCATATTTTTCTGATTTTTTCCCTTAATATTTTTTCCATATCTTCTTACATAGTTTCAGGTACTTACTTTTAATAGCAGTATAGTGTACATAGACTAGATGCATCCTACTTTATTCACACATTCCATTATTGATGGGTATGTGAGTTGTGTCAGTCAATATCAACAATCAACTTTGTGTTCATACATATAGTATGCAAGTGCAAGTGCCTTGTCCAGAAGAGAAAATAGAACAAAATGGAAATAATAATAAGACACACTCTAAAAAGTTATTGTGCAGATAAAACAAGGAAATACCAGTGCTGAGAGCAATGCCAGGCACATATCAAACTCTCAATACACGCTAGCTGTTATTAATATTACAAAAACATTCAGATCTTCAGTAGCATAGAAAAAGTTTATAATAGTAAGTATAAAAATCAAGCCAGTAAAATAGCACATATACTTTGGTTGCAATTGTGTGAAAATTATGTCTGCTTATGAATAAAAACTCAAAGGAAAGATGAATACGTGAAAATTGCTTTGTTATGATGGTATCATAGATTGCCTTTTTATGTTTTCAAAATGTCTTTAATGTTATAACAGTATAAAATTAAAAAGAAATATATAGATAGAAGAAGAAATCTTGACTTGCCTTTGAAGATGAGAAAGAGGTTTCTGAGCACCCTCAGACTGGGGCCCCACCCCAAAACAATGTGGCTCTCATATGGAAATGTCAAGACATGGTAGCTCACCGTGAGTTCTTCTCAGTGAAGGATTCCTGGTGGTTTTCTCTTCCTTTATGATAAACATCTTTGCTTTGTCTCCTTGGTTATTCATTGATCCATCCTTTCAGTAGACATTCGTTAAGAGCCCACTGTGTGCTGGGCACTCTTCAAGTCGCTACATATACAATGGCAAACAAGACAGGAAAGGTTTTGGATTTTACATTCTAACAGAAGGCTTAGACCTTTTGGCTTCTCTGGGCTGTCCAATCTTTTGGCTTCTCTGGGCTACATTGGAAGAAGAAGAATTGCCTTGGGCTACACATAAAATACGTTAATACTACCAATAGCTGATGAGCTAAAAAAACAAAAAGTCGCCAAAAAATCTCATAATGTTTTAAGAAAGTTTACAAATTTGGGTTGGGCCACATTCAAAGCCATCCTGAGCCACACGCAGCCAGAGGGCCATGGATTGGACAAGCTTGGTTAGACCTAAACAAATAAATAAACAAGAAAATAGACAATGGTACTTGCCATGCAGATAATTAAAATACAATGATGTGATATTTTACTTGGTGACTACTCTAGATCGATGGTCAAAAAAGCCTCCTCTGCAGAAGTAACAGTTTATCTACTGAGCCTAAATGACAAGAAGAAGCCATCCATGGGACATTCATAGGGAGAAACATTTCAGGAGAGTGACTGGCACACGCAAAGGCTTTAAGGTGGAAGCCAGTGTGGTGGGTGTGAAGTACAGAAACCAGTGTGGATGGGCAGCGGTGAGTGAAGTGGGAGCAGAATGAGGTCAGAGAAGACAGGCATCCAATCATGTGGGTGGTTGTAAGCTAGGGTGGGAAGTTTGGATTTCATTCTAAGTGGGATGGAAGCATTGGATGATTTTTAAGTAGGAGAGTAACTTGATTGGATTTAAGTTCCAAAAAGTTCACTGGCTATTCTGCAGAAAATGGATTTTAGTAAGACTGGAAGCAGGGAGATCAGTTAGAAACTATAGTAATGGTCTAGGCAAGAGGTGATGGCAGCTGAGATTAGGGTAGTAGAAGTAAAGAGGAGAAATGGCTGTTGGGATTCATTTGAAGAGAAGTTAACTAGATTTGCTATTGCATTGATTGTGGGGGATAAAGAAATAAAGGGACTGAAGATAACCTCTAGATTTTTGGCTTGAGTAATTGGGTGAGTGGAGATGCTATTTATTCTGAAGATGACTGAAGAATTTCTGGAGAATAGAAAAGTTCTGTTTTGATAATAAAAAAAGCAAACATTTCTATCAGAAATACAAACAGAAATGACAAAGAGTTGATTATGTGGGTGTGGATTTCCAGGAGAGATATTGAAGTCTTTAATACAGATGTGGTATTTAAAGCCATGGCATTGGGAAGGCTCGCCTAGATGGAGTACGTAGATAAAATGGAGAAAGAGGCCCAGAATTAAGTTATCTAATACTCCTAGATGGAGTATGTATATAAAATAGAAAAAGAGGCCCAGGATTATCCGCTGAGTGGTTAGGAATAAGAAGTGGAGCCTGGAAAAAAGACTGAGAGAAGCTAATGAAGTAGGAAGAAGAGCAAGAGAGAGGCATGGCACAGAAGCAACAAGAAGAAAGTGCTTCAAGAATGCAGGTGAGTTAACTGTTAAGCGCTTATTGAAAGTTCTGGTAAAATGAAAAGAGAGAAAGGGAGTTTGGATTTGGCAACAAGGAGACTTGTGAACTTAGGACACAGATATTAGAACCAGACAAAATTGGATTTGAATTTGAACTTCAAAGATCGGTTGTAAAGGTATTAAATGAGGTAAAATATATGAAATTACTTAGCACTTAATAGGAACTTAATACATATTATTTCCTGGAAAGGCAGGATTCTTGAAATATCCTAAGAGGTCTTAACTTGCTGGTGCTTTGTTTCTGAAGCTCCAGCTTCAAAAATGATTTGATTCTTATTTTCAAAGCAGGGAATAGGGTTTATTGACCTGGAGGTAAGATACTTCAGGGAAGTTACTTCTGTCCAAGAAGGACATGAATACAAGTTTATTCCCTTGGAGTCCCATGGGGAGTTCTTCCTAGCTCTTGTTTGGTTCTTCGGGCATTTGTGCTTGTTAAATCTCGGGTCATGACGTTTCATGCCAATCTGTCACACTTATTTAATTCTAACATGACAGAATGGATTGAGGCTAAAAGTGATTGGTGTTGTGCCTAAAACATTGACCAAACATCGCAGAGGAGCCTATTTCACTACCATATTTGTGCTCTCTTCCTGAGGACATCTTGCTGGGAGTTGGGGAGGGGACGAGAGGGTAAAAATAAAGGTTTATAGTCTACAGGTGCAGTCATCAGGAGCTCAGTTCAGTTCTTGTCCCAAAACGTTGGCTCTAGAGTTAGCCAGTTCTTAGTGTGCTATAGACATTTTTTTTTGAATTTTTGTTTATGTGAAAATATGCTTATTCCACATGCATATTTGAAGAACATTTTCACTGAATATAGAACTCTAGGTGACAGGTTTTTCTCCCCCGCTTTCAGCACTTTAAAAATGTAATTCCATTGTCTTCTGGCATATATATATGTGCCAGAAGAACTCTCATACAAGCAAACTCTAAGAATGATATCTGACTTTATATATATGTAGTGTATATATATACTCCATATATACTTTATATAACATATATAAATATACACTGTATTTATTTAAAGTATATATATTTTATACAAATATATAAAGTATATATAATATAAATATATAAAGTATATATTTTATATAATATATAAAGTATGTATATTTATATAAATATATAAGGTATATATATAAAATATAAAGTGTATATATTTATATAAATATATAAAGTGTATATATTTATATAAATATATAAAGTGTATATATTTATATTAATATATACAGTGTATATATTAATATTAATATATAAAAAGTGTATATGAATATATAAAAAGTATATATTTTATATAACTATATAAGTATATATTTATATTATATGTAAAATATAAATATATAAGTATATATTTATATTATATATAAAATATATAAATTTATAATATATATTTTATATAATATATAATATAATATATATGTTTATATACTCTATATACTTTAGTGTATATATAAAGTATATATATACTTTAGTGTGTATATAAAGTATATATATACTTTAGTGTGTATATATAAAGTATATATACTTATAAAGTTTATATACTTTAGTGTATATATATTTATAAAGTATATATACTTATAAAGTATATATACTTTAGTGTGTGTATATATATAAAGTATATATATTGTGTGTGTGTGTATATATATATGAAGCACTTTAAAATGTAATTCCATATATATATATGCCAGAAGAACTCTCATATAAGAGAACCCTAAGAATATCTGACTTTATATATATTATAAAGTGTGTGTGTATATAAAGTGTGTGTGTATATATATATATATAAAAGTCAGATATCATTCTTAGAGTCCTCTTGTATGTAATGTTCCCCTTTTCACTTACCACCTTGGCTGCTTTTAAGATTGTTCTCTATACCTTTGGCTTTTAGTAGTTTAACTATAATGTGTCTAGGTATGTTTTTTATTTGTGTTCAGCTTGTTTAGGGTTAGCTAAGCTTTTTGGGTCTGTAGTTGATTTTGTCATTAATTTTGGAAGATTGTGATCATCATATTAATATATTTCTTTTGCTTCATTCTGTCTGGAACTCCAGTTATATGTTTGCTAACTATCTAATATTGTCCCACAGTTCTATGGTGTTCTTCTCTTCTTTATTTTGCCTCATTCTTTTTTCTCTCTGTATTTCAATTTAGACAATTTCGATTTATCTATCTTTAGCTTAACTGACTATTACCTCTGCTTTGATCGGTCTTCTGATAAGCCTTTCAAATATACTCTTCATCTCTGATAGTTCATTTTTCACTTTTCATGTTTCCATTTTGTTTTTTATATACTATATGTGTTAAATTTATATATATATGTGTGTAAAACAACTTTCATCTCTCTGAAATAGCCCACTTTTGTCTACCTTTTCCACTAGATCCTTTAACATATTTATCTCGGCTCTTTCAAATTTACTGTCTTATATTTTCAACATGTGAGCCATATCTGGGTCTGCTTCCATATACTATATTCCCCCTTGATGGGCTACATTTTGTTACTTTTTCACATGCCTTGTATTTTTAAAAATTGTGTGCTGGATATTATATATAAAAGAACAGTAGCAACTGAAATAAATGCTATCTATCCTTAAAAAAGGGTACTGCTTCTTTGTATGCTAGGCTGCTAGTGTAGAGAGCTGAGTCAATCTAATTTATCAGTGGCATGCTAGTTGATGTTTAGCACCTGGATCTTTGGAAAGAAAAGTCTTGGCTTCCAGCATTTGCTGATTTCTACCCTTGCCAATTTCAAACTATCAACATGATGTCACAGAACACAGAGTTGGGAGAATCACTGTAATATATTATTATGTAACATTTCTAATATACAAATATAATAGATGTAACTTCAAGAATATATATAAAGTTATAAAATACAGTAAAGTCATTAGGAAGTGATGATTTTAAAATATTTATTACCTTTTAAAATGTAATTCATTTATTTAAGTGTATATAATTTAGTAGTGGAGGTATTTAACACTGACTCACAAAATTGCTGAACATTTGACAATCAGCTCTTTTCAAGCCAGTACACGATGGCTCCAGCACATCAGTGTTAGCTGATTGTATCCGGGCTTTGCTGTTGTTTTAGTTAGATTCCATTCACCACTGGATTCAAATGATTTGTGGGCAGCATCAGTATTCTGCCTTGGGATTTGAGTAGAGGGAATTTCTGGAGATATTTTTGTGTTTTGTAGTTTTGTGGTGCAGCTACCAGTGTTCCGAAACCATGGGAGAGCTCACTTTGCTTCGCAGTCTGGCTGCCAGCTTGCTGTGTCACTGGGGAGTTCTCCTTGCTCTTCAGTCCTGCCCCTGGCTCTCTGTGCCCCACTGTGCTACCCTGCCTCTGCCTGTTGTAGTGCACTCAGTGAAGCCCAGAGTGCCCGTGAGCAATTTCTCTCAGTCCTCTTGCCCCCACCCCTCACCGCACCCACAGCCATAAGTACTCAGTGAGGGACTGGAGTGCACTGGAGGGATTCTCTCAATTCTCCTACTCTGCCCTCAGCCTTCAGCAAACACTACACACCTGCAACTCAGGGAGAGTCTCTCACAACTCTCCACTCTGTCCCCAGATTTCCACGTAAGCACTCAGTGAAGGTCTGTGGGAGAGACTTGGCAGGTGGCTGTAGATCTGTGGCTGGGGCTTCTGGAGATACTAAGCAGTCATGATAGCGCTCACTTGGCCCTTTAACAACTTAACATGGTTCAGATGGTTCTTCTTATCCACATCAATGGCAGCTTCCTCCTCATTTCACCACTTCACCAAGGATGAAAGCAGCCGTGGGCATCTTCTTTCCCAGGAGGAGTTCACTATTTTCTGGATTTTGGTTCTTCTGAATTTCTTTGCAACCCCAGATTTTTAATGGCCTCCACAAAACTGCGATTTTGTAGGTCACTGTCCTGTTCCTTTTGCTGGAATGGCAACAACACTCTTCTATGACCTCCTGCTTTCTAAGTGAAAATGAAATTTCTTGATTTGAATTCTAAGCATGATTTTTGTTCTGTTAAATTGTGTACTGGTAGTTGGAAAATTACTTCTAAAAGCGGGCAGATGGTAGACATCAATCCTCTTGAATGCTTGGGTCCAGGAAATTAAAAGCGTTTGAGCTGAGGGTCAAGGGATGTAAACACAGATAAGTGAAATTGCAGAGTATAGCTTCATGGTGTGTGTGGCAGAGATTACTCATTGTCTATTCTAATATTATCCTCTTAGAAACGGAACCCTGTGTGCTTAGCTGAAGGCATGGCCACTTGAATAAATTCTCTATTCCTCAACCTCCCTTGCAGAGAGGTGCAGCAACGTGTTTAAATTCTGGTCTATGAGTTGTAAGCAGAGATGTCTTATGGCAGCTTCTGGGAAACCTCTGTAAAGAACCTTCTTTTTTATCCCTTATTCATTTCTGTTACTTGGCACGCAGATGAAATGGCGTGAGCCTCAGCAACATTTTGGACCAGGCAGTGACGTTAAGAGTGGGTGTCACTCTTGTAGAACAGTAAGAACAAAAGTGTCTGAACCCTGGCATCATGGACTCTTATGCTATGTCTGGATTGCCCTCCTCCTGAGATGATTCCTCTGACATGAAGCTAAACCTGTGTCTGACTGATTTGGTAGGTAAACTAGAATCATGCAATCAGAATCTTAGAGCTAGAAGAATCTTTTAATAGCACTTAATTCTATTTCCTACTTTTTTAAAAAAGGGAAACATTGAGGCCCAGAGAGGTTAATTGTTTCCCAAGGTTAATGACAGTTTGCTTTAGATAGCACTTGGGAAAATATCCCACATAGACCTGGGATTTATTAGTACAGCTATGTAACACAAGTTTCTTCTTATAGAAACATAAGTAGTACTAAAGATAGTAAATATTTTTATATTTATCATATATATATATAACACTTTATGTATGTCAGAGCTAAGTAAAATATTGTATTTTAAGCAATATTAAGTAAAGTAGACAGTGTCTTGGCACACTTCCAAACCTTCAGGGAGGAAAAATTAATAGTACCTACTAATTGCTTGGAAGAAGTTCCTTTGGATTAGAAATCCTCTTCCATCATCCTTTCAATAAGTATAGATTCTGAAATAGATCGGCAAGAAATTTGTCCCTTTCTCCAAAAAAGCAAATTTTAAAAAACCCCATAAATAGATTTAAATATTAGGTCTCTCTTCTCCAGGGACAGAAATTAAATGGGTTGGAATAATCCCTCTTTATTAGAAGAAAACTGGAATTGACCTCCAGAAGTTTTATTGCAAGATCACATTCAATTCCTCCGATCTCATCTGCTCCAGTCTCTAAGGGAGTGACCACAGCTTTGGGATCTGGGGCCTTCTGAATGAGGAGCTAAAAATGGGGTTGGCAGTGGTTAGTATCTACATACTATCTGAGCATTGTATTTGAAAGAGAATAAGACGTATGAAAATCTTTAGATTGGTGATTGGTTCCTGTCTCTTGATGTTCTAAAATTCCGATCTTGTTATTATTAAAAACTTAAAAAATGGTGTAGCCCAAACAAAGCAGACATACTTCATTTTTTTTTTTTTTTTTTTTTTTTTAAATACAGATCTAGGACTAGAACCTGCTTTTTCTTATTCCCATCAGAATGTTCATTCCATCTGACAGAATCCAACAATGTAATTAGCGAAGGTCAGTCTTGCACTTATGTGATGAGGTGGTTCTGATGTATAACTGCAGATGGATCTGTACGCTCCCCTTGCTCCTGCTGTCTCCCAGCAATCTCACCAAAGTCAGAAACTCCTCAAGTAGAAAACTATTCCTTGGTTTCCATTAAAGTGTAATCACCTGGGAGAGAGAGCGCAGAAAGCCACATAATTATTTGCAATTTGAAATGATTGTGGCAATGGGTCACTTCTTGAGAGAGGTATTGGTGAAGAAACAAGAAGAGAGGATTAACTGTAGGTCCCTGGGGAAGGGAAGCTAAGCACTACTGAGAGTCTCAGTGGGTGGGCTTCGGTAGGGTTTGGTAGGTGGCACAGGAAAAGATGCAAGAATAGCAGCTGTAGGTCTTACTCTATGCTAGTTTTGCTCAAGGTGGTCTTGCAATCAGGTCGAGGACTGTCAGCCATGTTTACTCCATAGGATCAGGGCTGGGGCAGTTTTCTAACCCAGGTGCTTGCCACAGCAAAGCTCATGCATCTCACAACCTTTATGTAGTTTTCTGGCCATATATGGAGGCAGCTGTAGACAGTGTCTTTGATGCCAGCTTGCTGGGGGAATTTTCCACAAAAGCACACGAGGATTTGTCCCACCTGACTGAGAATGCTGTTTTCCTGGATGGATCTCTATTTATGCATGAGGAAACTTGGCACTGGCATAGCGGTAGCTTATTTTTCTTTTTTGTTTGGTTTTATTTTGTGCTTCAGAAATAGAACAGATTAAGCATTACTTGCTTTTGAAGGCTCAGCTCTCCCTACAGCATGACTTCAAATGTTGTTCTCCCCGGGCAAGAATGGGGGAAAACACATCTTCTAGCTTTTGTTAAAAGCAATGCAAATGCAGAGAATACTTGAGAGAATATTTTTGTTCAATTTATATGCCTTTGAACATATAAATTATTATTTATAATTTTTTCCTATACAAATAATGCTTATTGTAAAGAAATTAGAATAAATTAGAAAACATACATACAAGAAAAAACAATACAATTGGATAACAATTAAAATGATGTAATAAATTACATTAGAGCTGGAAGGGACCTTAGAAATAATCTAACTCAATAAACTATTTTATTTTATAAATGATCAAACTGGTTCCCAGAGAGGTTAAGCAACTTGCTTAAGGTCACACAGCCAATAATAAGAAGAGTTAGAATCTATGCTTTTTTTTTTTATTGATTAATCATTTTCTTACTGTACTACCGGTTTTCCAAAATTTATTTTTTCCCTTTTAGTGATGAGACTGTTTCTTTAGGTCAAATATTACTCTGAAACCCAACAGGGATGTTCCAGTTGGATGGAAGCAGGTGGGAAGGGGAAGAGCGGGCCTGTTCTCTCCACCCCCAACCACCCCAAGAATGCTTTGGAGACACCCCAATAGCACATCTCAGATTTCCTAGAGCAACATCAGATACATTGAATAATCATTGCATTATACTATTCAGTCATTTATTTATTCAACAGCTATTTATTGAGTGTTTGCTATGTGCCAGGTGTCTTTTGAGGTGAAAAGAATACAGCTTTGAACAAGGCAAGATTGTGTGGGGTGGGGACTGAGGTCACGCAGCATGCTGGGTGTCTCCCAGGCTCTGTCTCCTTCTTGTCTGTGGCATCCTTTTGCATGCTTTCCTTGTGTTTTAGAGTATACAGTACTTCATAATTTGAATAGGGACAACACAATGTAAACAATCTCAGAACTTCCAAATCAGGAAGATTTGGACTTGACTTGATCTGAGTGATTATTTTTTGTCTGTATTTATTTTGAAACAATCCAATATCTCTCAGTGTTCATTCAGAGCCTTTTATTTCTCTTTAGCTGGCAGTGGACTTGGTAGTTGCCCTGAGACTAATTTCTATTTCCGCTTGTATCAGAGAGGAGAATATTGTCACTTCTAAATGTCATGCGCATGCGTGTGAAGAGACCACCAAACAGGCTTTGTGTGAGCAACATGGCTGTTTATTTCACCTGGGTGCAGGCGGGCTGAGTCTGAAAAGAGAGTCAGCCAAGGGAGATAAGGGTGGGGCCGTTTTATAGGATTTGGGTAGGTAAAGGAAAATTACAGTCAAAGGGGGGTTGTTCTCTGGCGGGCAGGAGTGGGGGTTACAAGGTGCTCAGTGGGGGAGCTCTTTGAGCCAGGATGAGCCAGGAAAAGGAATTTCACAAGATAATATCATCTCTTAAGGCAAGGACCGGCCATTTTCACTTCTTTTGTGGTGGAATGTCATCGGTTAAGATGAGGCAGGGCATTTGCACTTCTTTTGTGATTCTTCAGTTACTTCAGGCCATCTGGGTTTATACCTGCAAGTCACAGGGGATGCGATGGCTTGGCTTGGGCTCAGAGGCCTGACATTCTTTCCTTCTTATATTAATAAGAAAAATAAAACAAAATAGTGTGAAGTGTTGGGGCGGCGAACATTTTTTGGGGGTGGTATGGAGAGAGAATGGGCGGTGTTTCTCAGGGCTGCTTCAAGCGGGATTAGGGGCAGCGTGGGAACCTAGAGTGGGAGAGATTAAGCTGAAGGAAGATTTTGTGGTAAGGGGTGATATTGTGGGGTCGTTAGAAGAAGGATGGCCTGGATATGGTTTTGGATGAATTGAGAAACTAAACAGAAGATATAAGGTCCGAATAAAACAAGGAGAAAAATGGGTATTAAAGGACTAAGAATTGGGAGGGCCCAGGATGTCCAATTAGAGAGTGCCCAAGGGGGTTCAGCGTAATTACTTGCTTGGTTGGCAAGTTTTTGGGCTCTATCCTTGAGTTTTTTTATGTTGTCATATACCAGGTCAGATTGATTTAGGTAAAAACAACACTCTTCATTTAAGAATATACAGAGTCCTCCTTTTTCAGCAGTGAGTAAGTCAAGGCCTCGGCGGGTTTGGAGGACAACTGCAGCTAAAGAGTCAATTTGGGCCTGGAGGACTGATAAAATTTGTGATATGTCTGTGATGCTAGCAGAGCAGTCATTAGACAGGCTACAGAAGGTCATGACAGAGGTTGAAATGCCTGCTATTCTAATACCGAGAGCAATAGTGGAGGCAGAAAGTCCTAAACCGACCAGCAAGGGAATTAGTGGAACAACTTTTTTTTGTCGTGTCAGTGTCATGAGGGGAACAGGGAGCTCTTCGGTCCCATTTGCAAATTGAACTTTGGGAGTAAGGAAAACTAGTGTGCATGTGCCTGTCCAATTAGCAGGTAGACACATGTAGATAGAGGATCCACAGAGGAAGAAGAGACCCTGTGTGAGGCAAAACTGGCCAAACCGAGGAATTATGTCTGACAGAAGGGAAGAAATGACCGCGGTGGGCTTCTTTTACCCTGTGGATAAGCCTCTACTTATCCAGTGACAGTGTCTACCTAGACTAAGAGGTATTTTAGTTTTCTGACTCGGGCATGTGAGTAAAGTCAATTTGTTAGTCTTGGGCAGGGGCAAATCCCCGAGCTTGATGTGTAGGAAAGGGAGGGAGCCTGAACAATCCCTGAGGGGTAGTAGAATAGCAGATGGAACACTGAGAAGTGATCTCCTTTAGGATAAATTTCCATGATGGAAAGGAAATGAGAGGTTCTGAGAGACGGGCTAGCGGCTTGTAACCTACATGGAAGAGGTTACGAAATGACCACAGAATAGAATGGGCCTGTGAGGCTGGAAGGAGATATTTTCCTTGGTCTAAGAACCATTTGCCTTGTGTGGGAAGAGATTGATAGGTGGAAGTTTCAGCGGCGGAGTAGATGGGAATGGCCAATGTGAAGGAGGAAAACTGCTGTGAGGGATAGAAGTTGGAATGATAGCTGCTTTTTTATCTAACTTATCAGCATAAGCATTGTCCTGAGCGATGGTTGGGGGGAGAAAATAGATTTTGGAAGTTATGAGAACTGTAGAGAGTTCAGCGTAGTTTGTGATTTTTAGGGCCTCTAATAGTATTAAAGCAGTGGCAGCCACAGTGTACAGACATGAGGGCTAGGCTAAAACAGTAAGGTCAAGTTGTTTGGACAGAAAGGCTACAGGACGCGGTCCCGGCTCTTGTGTAAGAATTCTGTCCACACTAACCATGCCTAGGAAGGTAAGGAGTTGTTGTTTTGTAGAAGGGATTGGGGTTTGGGAGATTAGCCAGACACGATCAGCAGGGAGAGTAAGTATTTATGAGAATTATGCAGAGATAGATAACAGATGAGGAAGAAATTTGGGCTTAACTAAAGTAGTGGGGGCTGTCTGTGAAGCCTTGCGGCAGTACAGCCGAGGTAATTTGCTGAGCCTGATGGGTGTCAGGGTCAGTCCAAGTGAAAGCGAAGAGAGGCTGGGATGAAGGGTGTAAAGAAATAGTAAAGAAAGTATGTTTGAGATCCAGAGGCAAGACAATTTGGTTGATAAGGCGCAGAGATCTTGAACTAACCTGTAAGGCTTGTCTGGTTTTAGGACAGGTAAAATGGGGGAATTGTAAGAGGAGTTTACAGGCTTTAAAAGGCCATGCTGTAGTAGGCGAGTGATAACAGGCTTTAATCCTTTTAAAGCATGCTGCGGGATGGGATATTGGCATTGAGTGGGGTAAGGCTGATTGGGTTTAATGGGATGGTAAGGGGGTGCATGATCAGTCGCCAAGGAGGGAGTAGAGGTATCTTATACTTGTGGGTTAAGGTGGGGGGATACAAGGGGAGGATGTGAAGGTGGCTTTGAACTGGGGGAAAAGGCAGTAATGAGGTGTGGCTGTAGCCTAGGAATAGTCAGGGAAGCAGATAATTTAGTTAAAATGTCTCGGCCTAATAAGGGAACTGGGCAGGTGGGGATAACTAAAAAGGAGTGTATAAAAGAATGTTGTCCAAGTTGGCACCAGAGTGGGGAGTTTTAAGAGGTTTAGCAGCCTGGCCGTCAATACCCACAACAGTTATGGAGGCAAGGGAAACCGGCCCTTGAAAAGAAGGTAATGTGGAGTGAGTAGTCTCTGTATTGATTAAGAAGGGGACGGACTTACCCTCCACTGTAAGAGTTACCCAAAGCGTCTGTGATGGTCCAGGAGGCTTCCGAGGCGATGGAGCAGCGTCAGTCTTCAGCCGCTAAGCAGAGAAGATCTGAGAAGGAGCCAGTCAGAGAGCCTTGGGCCAGAGCCCCAGGGGCTCTGGGAGTGGCTGCTGGGCGAGTTGAACAGTCCGATTTCCAGTGGGGTCCTGCACAGATGGGACACGGCTTAGGAGGAATCCCGGGCTGTGGGCATTCCTTGGCCCAGTGACCAGCTTTCCGGCACTTGTAGCAAGCTCCTGGGGAAGGAGGTTCTAGAGGAACCTCTGGCAGCTGCGGTTCAGGCATTTGGAGTTGTGTGCTGGAGATGTGGCTGAGGTTTGTCTCACAGTGGAGGCAAGGAATTGCAACTCAGAAATAAGTTGCTACTTGGCTGCCTCTACTCTATTATTGTACACTTTGAAGGCGAGGTTCGTTAAGTCCTGTTGTGGGGTTTGAGGGCCGGAATTTAATTTTTGGAGTTTTATTTAATGTCCGGACCAGATTGGGTGATAAAATAAAATGCATACTAAGAATAAGACAATCTTCTGACCTTTCAGGGTCTAGGGCTGAAAAGTGTCTCAGGGTTGCTGCTAAATGGGCCATGAACTGGGCTGGGTTTTTTATATTTGATGAAAAAGAGCCTAAACGCTAACTGATTTGGAAGATGTCGGATAAAGAAAAAGGAACATTAACCTTGACTATGCCTTTAGCTCCAGCCACTTTTTTAAGAGGAAATTTCTGGGTGCAGGGGGAGGGCTAGTCATGGAAGGAAACTGTAAGCCAGAAACTGTAAGCCAGACCGGGCGTGAGGAGGGGAGGTGATAAAAGGATTACAGGGTGGGGGAGTGGAGGCTGAGGAAAAATTGAGACCTAGCTCGGCCTGGCAAGGAGGGGAGAGGTCAGATGGGTCTGTAGAAAAGGAAGATTAGAAAGACTCAGCGATACTTGGGGTTGGGACTGAGGGGACAGGTGGGAAGGAAAAAAGGAAGATTTGGGATGAGTTGCATTGGGAACAGAGACTAGAGAGGGACCGATGCGTAAAAGAATGCCTGGACGTCAGGCACCTCAGACCCTTTGCCCATTTTACGACAAGAATTATTTAGATCTTGTAGGATGGAAAAATTGAAAGTGCCATTTTCTGGCTATTTGGAACGACTGTCGAGTTTGTATTGGGGTTAAGTGGCATTGTAGAAGAAAATAAGGCATTTAGGTTTTAGATCAGGTGTGAGTTGAAGAGGTTTTAAGTTCTTGAGAACACAGGTTATGGAGAAGAAGGAAGAATGGAAGGTGGAAGGTTGCCCATGGTGAAGGAGGCAAGCCCAGAGAAAAGAGAGAGTAGAGACACAGAAAGAAGGAGTTTGGGGGTTCTTGCCCTCCAGAAAAGCGGGAAAGGGGTCGGCGCACAGAACTAAGGTACTGGGGTGCAAAAATAAGAGATCGGGGTGCAAAAGTAAGAGGGGGCGCAAAAATAAGAGGTTGGGGTTCTTGCCCCTCCCCAAGCAAAGCAGAGAAGGGGTAGAAACAGGGAGAGAAGGGGTTGGGGTGCTTGCCCCTCCCCCAGAAAAACGGTACTTGCCACTTAGGGTGAAGGACCAAGGCGGGCGTCCCTGCAGCGTGTTCAGACACCCCTGAAATGTGGGTGAGTAATCAGAGAGGCATCCCTGCAATGATTAAACACCAATGGAAGGCTGCCTTCCCCAGTCCGTGACCGGCGCCGGCATTTTAGGTCCACGGATAAAACGTGTCTCCTTTGTCTCTACCAGAAGATGAAAGGAATTGAAATTAAGAGAAGGGAGAGATTGAAGGGTGTTGCCAAGATTGAAAGGAGAAAGAGGTTAAGAGATAGTGAGAGAGGTTGAAGAAGAGAGTAAAAAAGGGGCTGCTTACCCGATTTAAAATTGGTGAGATATTCCTTGGGCTGTTGGGTCTGAGGACCAGAGGTCATAGGTGGATCTTTCTCACGGAGCAAAGAGCAGGAGGACAGGGGATTGATCTCCCAAGGGAGGTCCCCTGAGCCGAGTCACAACACCAAAATGTCATGCGCGTCTGTGTGAAGAGACCACCAAACAGGCTTTGTGTGAGCAATATGGCTGTTTCTTTCACCTGGGTGCAGGCGGGCTGAGTCCGAAAAGAGAGTCAGCCAAGGGAGATAAGGGTGGGGCCGTTTTGTAGGATTTGGGTAGGTAAAGGAAAATTACAGTCAAAGGGGGATTGTTCTCTGGCGGGCAGGAGTGGGGGTTACAAGGTGCTCAGTGGGGAAGCCCTTTGAGCCAGGATGAGCCAGGAAAAGGAATTTCACAAGATAATATCATCTCTTAAGGCAAGGACCGGCCATTTTCACTTCTTTTGTGGTGGAATGTCATCAGTTAAGGCGAGGCAGGGCATTTGCACTTCTTTTGTGATTCTTCGGTTACTTCAGGCAAGTAACCGTGCAAGTTTATACGTGCAAGTCACAGGGGATGCGATGGGTTGACTTGGGCTCAGAGGCCTGACACTAAAGGCTACCATTTCACTACCTTATGGATAAGCTTCTTAAGGAAACTAAACATATTAACTTAACGGAGATTTTTTAAAAAGTCTCATTCCTGATTCACGTACTTAAGGATCCTATACCTTATTCTCTAATGTGGTTTATTATAAGCTTGGAGCTCATAATACAGAAATTACCCTATTTCCAACATTACTGGCACACTCAGATTCCAACGGTCAGCTGAGACTTTTGCAAGCTGGCCACTTGGCCCTTCAGCTCCCTTCAGTCCTGACACAAAATCGAGAGGGAGAGTGCAGTCATGATCTTTGGGGTCACATCCTGACTCTGGCACTCACTGCAACTTGCTTGCTATGGATCTTGGGCAAATTGTTTAGCCTCCCTGAGCCTCAGGTTCTTCACCAATATATTAATAAAATGAGTATAAAATCAGAGTCATTGTGGCAATTAAAAGAAAAATAATCATATCACAGTGGCAGAGTGCCTCACCCACAGATGCTTAATAAATTTTGTTCACGTCCTCATTTCCTTTGAATCTGACGGACACCTGAGTGACTTAAGGATTGTGTCAAATGCAGATTCTGAATGAGCAGGTCTGAGGATGAAGCCTGAGACGCTGCATTTCCAACAGGCTTCCAAGTGTTCACTTGCATGCAAGGTCCTAGGAAAGGATGTTTAGTCACTGTGAAGTCCAGGCATGTGATTGAATCTTGGCTTTGCCAGTTGCCGGGTGGATGGTCTTCATTAAGACACTGCATCTTTCTGAGCCTCATTTCTCAACTGGGGTTATTTATGTTTCATAGGTAATGTGAAGACTTAAAATGAGCAACATTTTAATGGTGCCACAAGTATAACACTGTTATTATTAGTGTTATTTTATTTTATATTTCAATCATATTAGACTGAACAATGCTGACACTGAGAGTGACCTGGAGCTGTTGGCAGAGTGAGCACATCTTTCGAACAGCACCTAGTATAGTGCCTGGTGCACAGGAGGTTACCCACAGACAGACATTGAATTGTATTTCCCATATGAAGTTCGTATGGGTAGAGGCTGGATGAAGACTAGGCAGAGCTGCTCCATAGAAATATTCACACCGTGGTTAGAGTTTGAGTGGGTGCCTTGAACTCCCTTCTATAAAGGAAAACCAACTATCCGTTGATCAACTGGGTCCTAAAAAAAGGAGTTACGCTCCTCAGTTTTGTTTCTTTCCTTCTGGAAAACACTGTGGTTCTTATTACTGGGGTTGTTATGATTACTTCTGGAATTAGATGCTGAGGTCCTTAGTAAGGTGGTTCTGTGATGATACAGACAGTATTCCTGCTTTGTGCCAGTGGCGGCGTTGTGCCTTCCATTGCGACTCGGAGCTAGCTTAGCTTGCAGGAAGAATGCTAGAGTTCCGGGGGACCTTGGTGGAGTTGTGCACTCCAACTTTGCCATTTTCCTGCCTCCTTCTTTGTCTTTCATCTACACTTTATGACTAAACCTTTTTTCCCCCCATTTAATTAAAAATAATTCCACAAGTAATACATACCTATGCTACAAAAATAGAAAATACAGGCAAACAAAAACAAAAAAATAAGTATCCGTGAAATCCACTACCTTAAGATAAACTTTTTTTCTTTCTAACATTTTGAAGTAAAACTTTCAGAGTTGTGGGGAGTGTGTGTGTGTGTGTGTGTGTGTGTGTAAGTGCGCATGTGTGCACGGGTGGTGTATGGCCCACAGCTAAGATTGGATTTTATACTTCATATTTTTTTGATGGTGGGAAAAAATCACAAGAAGGATGTTATTTGGTGATAAGTAAAATTTATATGAAATTCATATTTCAATGTTCATAAATAAAGTATTATTGGAACACAAACACGTCTATTTTGTTTTTGCATATTATCTATAGCTGCTTCCTCAAAACAATAGTAAAATGGATTAGTTGTGATAGGTATCATATGGCTCACAAAGCCTAAAATATTTACTACCTGATTCTTTACCAAAAGTATTTGTTGACCCCTGGTATAAACAATTTCTATTTTGGTAGCCTAACCATCTGCTTATTGATAAACATCTTTCTATGTCAATAAATATCGTCTCCAAAATCATCTTAGTCTTTCATTAAAAATGGTACTTTTGGCCGGGCAGGTGGCTCATGCCTGTAATCCCAGCACTTTTGGAGGCCAAGGCGGACAAATCACTAGGTCAAGAGTTCGAGACCAGCTTGGCCAACATGGTGAAACCCCATCTCTACTAAAAATACCAAAAAAAAAAAATATAGCTAGGCATAGTAACAGATGCCTGTAATTCTAGCTACTTAAGAGACTGAGGCAGGAGAATCGCTTGAATCCAGGCGGTGAAGGATGCAGTGAGCTGAGATTGCACCATTGTACTCTAGCCTGGGTGACAGAGCAAGACTCCATCTCAAAAAAAAAAAAAAACAAACAAACGTATTTTCGGGTTCAGATCTATTGTTTTTATGAGCTGTTAGAGTGCTTTCTATTTGTAAAGCATTGTTATTTTATTTAATTCTCGGAACCTCTGAGTGAGTTAGACATTATATGTTCATAAATACTCTTAGCTTGCAAGTAACGGAAACCACCTTGAGTGTCTTAAACAAGAAAATGGGATTGAGAAAGACTGACTTTAAAAATAGGGGATTTGCTCTGCAACCCTTGGGTAGGGCTCAGCTGGGCTTATGGAAGGGCCTGGAAAGCAGCCATGACTCTCTCACAGTCATCTCTCAGCTCCTTCCTGTATGTGCTTTTTAATCTCTTTGCACAACTCATCTGCCTCTGCCTGTCAGTACAAGTGCATCTGGCTGCTAACAGCCCAACTCTCTGTTTTACTGGTCCCACCACTCTGAAGGAGACTATATTCCCTTTCAGGCCCAATTCTAAATTTTATCTAGGAGGGAAACATAGGTGGCCCAGCTTTGACCAGATTTCACTCCTGGTCCAGTCAACTGCCGCTATTGTTGAAAATGGCTCCTGGAGAAAACTATTTACAAAATGGCTCCTCTATACACTGGGGGACATTAGGAGGAACAACTGTGGATTGGGCAGGTATTTCAAAAGTTATCTATTTCATTATATTGTTTCCTATTTTACAGAGGAAGAAATTAAACCTTAGTGACACCAAGTGATTCTCAAGTAGTACTTTGTCAAATATGAGTATACAGACTCCAAATTTCAGGTGTGTTTTGAGTACACCAGACTGCTGCTCACGGATTGCTGTGGACTTGGGATGTTACCCCAGTAACACCGTATTTGGGCTGCAGATCATGTTTTGCTCATTTCTCATCTCGTTGCTTGATATATCTTGGGAAGTTGGGAATTCCCTCTGTGTCTTTTACTTTGTTTCCAGGTTGTAGCTGGAAGCTGGATGGACAGATGCAGATTTTGGAATTTTCTCCTGGTTGACTGCTGTGCTTAGAGTTTTGATCCATCAGTGGAGGGAAATTGAGTGAAAATGATCCATATGCCAATCTGGCCTGGCATCTCATCACTTAGCCCAGCGTTTGTCTCACATCTTGTGGGTAATGCCAGCAACTAAATCTCCAAGCTCGATTAGCAATGACTACAGACCAGTGAGCACAAATCCAGAAACCCCCTTGACATGATGTTTCATCAGGGAGAACTGTAGCCACAAAACCTGTTTCTGAGCCAACCGAGGAAGACGCCTCAGGTACCGTGACTCTAATTCTGGAGCAGTTGTTGAATAAAATTGCTATGACTTTATGGATTTTTTGTCTCTCTAAGTTGCATGAGTAAAATGAGCCATGTGATTTTGTAAAATGTAGCTCTGAAACAGACCTGGAAATTTGAGGCTTGCTGGAAAGAGTTCTTTATGCAGACACTCAGGTGTGGAGGACAGGTGCAGGGGAAATTTGTTGTATGATGCTCCAGTACCAATTCCTTTCTTCTCCCCTTTTCCCTCTAACTATACCTTGAACATCTCTCTTTTCTGTATGATTTTGGTGTGGAGTTGATCTATCACAAAGTTCAAGGATTAGACTGTAATTGACCTAAGCCAATTTATATCTTCTTTCCATAGCTACAGTTATTAGTTTGGGTTTAGTCAAATGTCCCATTTCGGGACAATGAAAGGGATCCCAAGACCTGGCTATATGCTATTGGAACTGACATTTTCTTTTCCCTGGAGCATTTAGGGTTAGCATGTGTGGCTTGAAACTGAGGCAGCAATTTGGTTGTCGTAAGAGTAAAGCTGAAGCTATTGTGTGTATTTGGGGGCATGTCTACCACATGGAATCTGATGATGGAGCAATCCCTATGGAAAGGAGAGCTAAGAGACAGAAGGAAGATGAGACCTCAAGGGTCTTTGGTAATAATGTCTAAACTGCTGAATCAACAAAGTTCATTTAAAGCCCACTCTGACTCTGAATCAATTGCTTAAGCCATTTCAGCTGAGTTTTAAATAATTTGCATAAAAATTCCTATCTGATACAATTAATATTACTAACTCTCTGCTCTGAATAGATTATGTTTGCTTGGTCATTTGTCTGGCTTCTTCCAAAGACTTGGTATATTTGACACTTGATGGCCAATGGGTGCTGCACAGACCAGTAAAGGAATGGTGAATCTAGCTTCCAACTCGGACCCAGCTTTCTGTTTGCATGGCTAGTGTACATTTTCATCAGGGTTGAGAGTTGAGTAATTGCTTTATTTGATGGTATTTGCTGTGTTTTAATAGAAAGGGAAATAATGATGCATCAGTCTGCTAAATGACTTTCTTTCCTCTTTAAGATCTACCTTAAAAATGTTTTTCTAGTGATTGTGGAACTCAAGCCCACAGAGAAGTGGTATCTTCTCTGACTTTTGGCTGCTGAAGTGTTTTGAAGGGTACCTTGGTAGGTAGGGAGTCTTGATTAGTCTGTATCATTTAGGATAATTCCTTTCCCTATGTGCTCCTTGGCTTAGAAGCAGCCAAATTTTTGTGACCTAATTTTAGCCAATTGATAGGAAGCATGAATTGTAAGTCTGCTGGGCATGGGTGTGCTTCAGGCAAGTTTCTTAACTACTTAGAGACCCGAATGTCATTGAATTGCTTTACCTCTTGCCTTCTTGTGTGAGATTTTAAGCTAGTTGACAGAGTTTTTTTCTTTCTTTCTTAATTTATGTCAAAGAAAGCATCCTGATGCATTTTGCTAGGACCACATGAAGTAGGGAATTGTTGATTCCCCCAAGGAGGGATCCTAGAGCCAAAATAAGAAAAAAGAAACAGAGAAAAGAAAAACACATCTAAACCCATCTACTATAGTTCCTTTACTTTTATCTTGATGTCCTATTTCTCTGTAGGTGATTCTACCTTCAGACACAGATGAGACAAGGAGTGGTCTGTATGATTACTAGATTTGAAGGGCTGCTTTGTGCAAAGTAGTGGTGCTTGAACACCATACTCAGATGATCATAAATTTGCTAGCTCACTCTCATACATACTTATGAAATATCCTTTTTATAAGTGTTTACAGGGGTGGCATTAAAAATACTTAATAAGCATTACAATAACATGTTAATGTATAAATCAAGCTGTTAATAAAAACATTAAATGTATGTGTATGTGTGTGTGTGTGTATATATATATTTTTTGTTTTGTTTTGTTTTTTTTGAGACAAGAGTTTTGCTGTTGTTGCCCAGGCTGGAGCGCAATGTCACAATCTCTGCTCACCACAACCTCTGCCTCCCAGGTTCAAGCGATTCTCCTGTCTCAGCCTCCCGTGTACCTGGGATTACAGGCTTACGCCACCATGCCTGGCTAATTTTGTATTTTTAGTAGAGACGGGGTTTCACCACATTGGTCAGGCTAGTCTTGAACTCCTGACCTCAGGTGATCTGCCTGCCTTGGCCTCCCAAAGTGCTTGGGATTACAGGGGTGAGCCACCGCAACTGGCCTTCAATGTATATTTTGTAATTCTCTAATCTAAATTATTAAACTGCTTACCAAGTGATATAAGTTGAAATGCACATAGTTCATTAAAAAGATAATGATTTACAGTTCATTTATTGATTTTTAGAAATTGTTGCTGTGATTTGTTGATGGCATCCTGTCACATGCTAAGTGACACCTTGTGGTTTGACACAGGGAATTACATCAAACTCCTCCACCAACCTCTTTGCTCATTTGTTGGTCTATAATCATTAGGAGACTTGCATTCTCAAAAAATAGAGAATTTCTTTTTAAAGTCAATACTATTGTTCAGGGTCCTGAGACCTTTCTCAGCTTCTGCTGAACTAAGCAATTACATTAATTTTTTTCTAGATTTTATAATGTTGCCTAAAATTTTTATATGGTCAAATTCTCTCTTACCAACTATGCCATGAAAATCATTTACTGGAATGTCATTTTAAATTAAGTTGAAAGTATACTTCAGGTCAAATGAGAGGCAGTGCAGTCAGTGTGAAGGTTAAGCGTGCTTCCTCTGTTGCCAAGGTGCCTGGGTTTGGATTCAGACTCTGTCACCTACATTTTAAATAATCTCTTTGTTCCTCAGTTTCTTAATCTGTGAAATGGGGAGAATTATAGGACTCTCAAAATGTACTCTTCTCTCTTGGAATTGCCATCTATGGAGTTGAAGCCTTCAGCCACTGGCCTGAGCCTACAGTGGCACCTAATGTCTCCTGACTTGGCCATCTGCTTTCCTCATCTTTCTCTGGTCCTCTCAGAGCCTGGCTCCCAGTGGCTGTAATTTCCACAAGTGGTCACACAGAGATAATTCAATGGCATGCTGGCCTGAGATGGGCAGCCATAGTCTTCCTTGTCCATATGGCCATGGAGGGACTTGCTCACCTGGGTGTTAAATGCGCTGCCAAAGGTATTCCCCATAGTGCTTTTGCCAGATTGGGATACACTCTGGCGAGTGGAACAGATATTGGTATTTGTGAGCTACAGTGAATTGGATGCTCCCATATGGTCTGGAAGTGTTCACCCAGGGATCCCCAGGGCTGAGAGGAATACATGGATGGAGCATGACTGGTCCTTGGGGACCCCTGGGAGAACCTGTGGTGGGCAGCAAAGACAGACACTTTTGAGTACTTTGACTGTCTTGGGCATCTACCAGTAAGAAACGATACCAGCCGTGGGTCCTAGAGGTCCTAGATGTACCAGTTTTTAACCCTTTTGTTGCTAGATTATGGAGAGATTCTGGTGATATCAACAGTGGCTATTTATGAAAACTATAGATAATATTTAATATTTTTATAAATGCTTCTACCTTGCTGGTGAAAACCAGTAGCATATCAATCTTCCATGTTGAGAGTGGGGGGCGGGGAGGTGGGGAAAGGGGGATTTAGGAAAATAAGTTAATGATTTTTGAGTACATGGATTTGGTAAACTGAGATTCACACACATCCCTTAAGTTGCCCAAGGTCACACAATTCACGTGTGGAGGATTGGGGATTTGAATCTAGGTCTGTGGGTCCTAAAATCGTTACAGGTTTATGTCTAGAGGAGATGGAAAGTTGGGGATGCTGTTGATGACCAGAAAGACTATTGGGTTCTGATGACATTTCGGGAATATAGTCTAAATGTCTGTTAGGCTTGCAGGGGTTACATCACTCCACTGCAACCATTTTTCTTCACCTATTAAAATGAATTAACTGTGTGATTATTTAAAAAAAAAAAAGGGGAATTACGTGTGACCACAGAGAGATATGTGACTGTGCGTGTCCATGTCTGTGGTTGCTCTAAAAGGAAAATGGTTTTTCATTTGGGAAATTTCAGGAAGTTGCAGAACTTATATTCAGCTTCCTGAACTTGGTGTTACATCCCCAGGAAGTTAGGGATCCCTTTGGGACCAGGAAACCAAAAGAAGAAGGGGCAAACATCAAACCCCAGAGTCTGTTTTTGGAATCCCCAAGAATACAAAGAATGGATGGTGATGTTTTCTTTCCAGAAAAGAAATTTGTGAGGCAGCTGCACTATTAAGGGTAGGGTGAGTGGGTTGCTGGAGCGCTGGAGAGTCTGGGTCCACGCTTAGTTTAAACGACAGCTTTTGACATTTCTTCTCTTTGAATTTGGAAATCTTAAAGCAAAATCATATGGCTCTGAAATCAGTTTTCTTTTAAAAATACCCCAGTGTCACACCAACTGAAATGGGAAGCAGGCTGCAGTGCAAGGGTTTTCCTATTTCATTAATGTCAATGAGCAGGGAAGAGATGCAAATCATGGGTCCGGGGAAAGCTCTGGCTCCTGCAGTCAGCCTAGATATGACCCTCAGATTTGTCATTTACCTGGCAAATGGATGACTCTGCAGTTCTCCTACCCTTAGTTTGCCCATTTGTAAATTGGGATGTGTGTGTGTGTGTGCGTGTGTGATGTGTGTGTGTACAGAAGTGTAATAATACTAATATCCAACTTGCAAATGTTAAGTATTATATACTGGTCCCAGTTTTCCCAAATCCTCAGCATTCCGACATGTGAACATTGCAGCAAGGCTTCTCTTCCTCAAATAATTCACATAGCTTTGCCGTGCTCCATCTCTGGGTCCCACCTCAGATGTCTCTTACCCCAAGTAGCATTCCCAGTCTTCTAAAAGGAACTAGGTACGCTGTTACTGTCTTTCTTAGAACTTTATTCTTCACACATTCTGCTGGTATGGACTGAATGTTTGTATTTCTCCCAAGATTCTTATGTTGAATTGTTAAACCCCAAGGTGATGACGATATAAAGAAGTGGGGCTGGCCAGGCACGGTGGCTCACGCCTCTAATCCCAGCACTTTGGGAGGCTGAGGCAGGCGGATCACCTGAGGACAGGAGTTTGAGACCAGCCTGGTCAACATGGCGAAACCTCGTCTCTACTAAAAATACAAAAAATTAGCTGCGCCTGGTGGCTCATGCCTGTAATCCCAGCTACTTGGAAGCCTGAGGCAGAAGAATCGCTTGAACCCAGGAGGCAGAGGTTGCAGTGAGCTGAGATCATACCATACTGGGTGAAAAGAATGAAACTCCATCTCAAAAAAAATGAGGTGGGGTCTTTTGGAGGTGATTAGATCATTAGAATGAAACTCCTTTGAATGGGATAGATGCCATCATAAAAGAAGGGTCAGACAGCTGCATTGCACCAGGTGAGGACACAGCGAGAAGGCACTGTTCTATGACCCAGGAAGTGGGCCCTTACCAGACACAAGTTGGCTAGCACCTTGATCTTGGACTTCCCAGCCTCCAGAGCTATGAGAAATAAGATTCTGTTGATTGTAAGCCACCCAGTCATCTATAGTATTTGTTATAGCAACCCAAACAGACTAAGACAATTTTGTAATGATATATTTAGTTACTTGTGTTTATTTGAGTTCTTTCTCCTCCTGTAGACTATAAGCTCCAAGATAATAGGGACATAGCTGTTCTTAAATCTCATTTAAAAGTTAAAATATCATTGGTGATGAATGTATAATACAGGTAAGGCAATTGGTGCCTGATAAATAACCACTCTGTAAACAATAGCATTGCCTGATATATAGTAGGTTCTCAGTCAAAATTTTCTGAATGAATAAATGTATGAGGTTTTATGAATTGGAATTGAAATCTAAACTTTCTGTAGCTTTATAATAGAAATTCATATTTTGGAGCTTGCAAAGAGGCCTGAATGATATTTTTAGTTAATAATAATACCAAAGATCTTGAATTTATGTTTTGAATTGCCTTGCAAACCAAAACTTCATGTATATATATGTGTATATATGTATTTTTTTTTTGAGGGACATTAGGACAACCACAGTTCTTATATGTAAGCTTTGAAGTAAGTAGGCTGCAAATTTTTAGTGATTTTATTTTGGAGTGTCAGATAACAGGCAGCTGAAATCGAAACAGCTTCAAATGTCACAAAATGTCTTCTTGTAATTCTCAAGCATTAAATGCTTTAAACCTTAAAGGCACAGTCTCCATTTCCCAACTCACCGTAGATTTAAACTGTCTACGGAGACACAACCACACCCAAGAGACTTTTCTTATCGAAATGGACTACATTTATGACAGTTTCCCCCAAATCTTCAAATTAGTTTTTCAGATAAGATGATGATAAAGAGTAGAGGGTCAGGAAACTTTTTCTGTAATGAAGCAGAAAGTAAATATTCTAGACTTTGCAGGCCATGGAGTCTCTGTTGTCACTACTGACCTCTACTCTGCTAGCATAAAAGCAGCATAAAGACTGTATAGAGAAATGGTGTTGGCTTGTTGCAACTGAACTTTATTTATAAAAGCAAGCAGCAGAGAGAATTGGCCCATAGGTGGTTAGTTTGCTGACCCCTGCTTGTATGCATAGGCTTTGGAGCCAGACATATATGGGTTCAAATTCTGGGTGTACCACTGAGCAGCTGTAAGACCTTCAGCAAGTTTCTTAGCCTCATTGAGTTTGCTCACCTGTGAATGCACTGACTCCTAGGGTTGCTGTGAGATTAAGTGAGGAAAAGCATGAGTAGCACTCCAGGCAAGACCTGTACACAGGGATGCCTGTATCTATGTCTGTATCTGTCTACATATATCACACATATGTATACCATACCAGACAAATATATGTCTTATATAATATATCAGATATTTATTTATATTGTATGTGTGCATATGTGTGTGTATACATGTCATATATGTGTGTGTGTGTGTGTGTGTATATGTATATAATTTTCCTCTCTTTCATACATCCACTTTGTTGCTTGATCGGTACCCCCTGCCTCCATCATTTACTTACTCTGATTTATTCTTCATGTCTTGACTTCTTCCACCCTTCATCACCAATAGTGGTCTGAATATATACTGTTTTTTAGTACATACTGTATGCATTCTATTTTTAAAATTAAATAATTAATTCTTTTATTGGTGAGTCTTGGAGTTCTCAACAAATTGCTGGGAACATTAAGAACTGTCATGATTTTTCAAATATTTTAGAGATGGCTGGGTGTGGTGGTTCACACCTGCAATCCCAGCACTTTGGGAGGCCGAGGTGGGCAGATCACTTGAGTTCAAGAGTTCCAGATCAGCCTGGGCAACATGGTGCAACTCCGTCTCTACAAAAAGTACAAAAAAATTAGCTGGGTGTGGTGGCATGCACCTGTGGTCCCAGCTACTCGAGAGGCTGAGGTGGAAGGATCACTTGAGCCTGGGACATCGAGGGTTCAGTAAGCAGAGATCACGCCACTGCACTACAGCCTGGATGACAGAGTGAGACCCTATCTCAAAAAGATATTTTAGAGATAAGGAAGTAATTCTGGAATGTTTAGGTAGGTCAAATACATATTGGTGAATAAATGAATGAACAAATGGAAGGTGTCTCTGAGGTATATGTGCTTGGAAGGGACCATAATTCCTGAATCTTGAAATTATGAAATTTTCACCATTAGATATGTGATATTTTTGTGTCAAGCAGTGCCTCTCTCAGGAGCCCTCTTAAAGAGGTGAAATGCTTTGAGAAGGGAGAAGCACAGAAGTGGCTACTAAACTGGTAAATGGCTGTTTTATGAGCAACACTGGTAAAAAAAAAAAAAAAAAGCTATTATTTATTGCTCACTGTGTGCCAGAAACTATACTAAGCCATATATACATGATTTTCAAGTTTTAGATATATATAGAGTTATATTTATATATGCATATTTAGAGAGAGTTATATCCATATACACACACACACACACACACACAAGCTTGAAGATTAAACTTTCACATATGCACATATGTTAACATAGATAATTAGCTAGCCAGAGTCTAAAATGGACCCCAGCGATCCCCTACCTCTGATATTTATGCTTTTGTGTGGTCCTCTCCCATATTGTATCAGGGTCAGTCTATGTAATCAGTTGACTATGGTAGAAGTGATGATACGTTACTCCTGAGGCTAGGTTATAAAACACATTGCAGCTTCCTCCTTGCTCACTCTGGGTCATTCATTATGGGGAGAAGCCAGCTGCCATGTTGTGAGGGTCCTGTGGAAGGGCCCACCTAAGCAGGGACAGAGACTTTGTGCCCCCAGCCATGTAAACAAGCCATTTTGCAAGCAGATGCCCCAGACCCTTTGAAGCCTTTAGTTGATTGCAGCCTACCTGCAAACTTCACTGCAATTCCACGAGAGACTCTGAGCCAGAACCTGAATTCTCCTGGGCAAGGGTGATGTCATGGGACAACTCAAGGAATAAGAGCAGGTTGGAGGTGACACTGGAAATTGACCAAGACCACATTTCTCTTCTAAAAAAGTGCTATAGCTGTGCATTAGCTGGCTTCTCTCTACCTTATTCCCCCTTCCCTACCACTTGCTTCCTAGTCCACTAGCCTCTAGTCAGTCAGGCCTCCTTCAGGTCTTTGAATACACCAAGCTCTTTTCTGCCTCAGGGCTTTTGCACACACTCTTTGCTGTATTTAAGCATCTGTTCTTCTGGCTGTTGACATGACTGACTTATTCTCATCTTTCAGGTCTTGGCATTCATGTCACCTCTACAGAGAGAGCATCTCCAACTGCTCTAAAGGGGTAGCTCCCCTCCCTGTACCTGTTTGTTTCCTTCAGCACACTTAGCATAATCTGTAATTATTTATATCTTTTTCTTTACTTGTTAGTGTTGTTTGACCGTAAGATTTTATACTTTGCAAAGTAAGGCACGATCCATGAATTTTGGGGACACTACTGAATCCATAGTAACCAGCTGAGGATCTGACACATTCTAAGTGTCCAGTAACTATGTGGGGAGTGATGGAATACTCGCCTTTGTGTTTCTCAAAGGGCTTTTCATCAGTTCTGGCATTAGTGAGTGCTCACCGAGGCTTAGCATGACTACCCTTTAAACATTGTAGCTGGCTCTTCTCTGTTCCCCTTTATCCCTCTGCCCAATTGCTGCCACTCTTTCCTTTTTTTTTTCCTTTGGACCCAATTATTGTCTTCTAGTATGTTACATAATATGAAAGCAATGGGTTCAGCCTTCCAAGATGGCTGAATAGGAACAGCTCCAGCCTCCAGCTCCCAGCGTGAGTGATACAGAAGACGGGTGATTTTTGTGTTTCCAACTGAGGTACCAGGTTCATCTCACAGGGTCATGTTGGAAAGTGGGTGCAGGACAGTGGGTGCAGCCCAATGAGTGAGAGCTGAAGCAGGGTGAGGCATTGCCTCACCCTGGAAGCACAAGGGGGAAGGGAATTCCCTTTCCTAGCCAAGGGAAATGGTGACTCACAACACCTGGAAAATCGGATCACTCCCACCCAAATACTGTGCTTTACCAAGGGTCTTAGCAAATGGCACACCAGGAGATTATATTCCGTGCCTGGCTCGGAGGGTCCCATGCCCACGGAGCCTCCCTCATTGCTAGCATAGCAGTCTGAGATCTAACTGCAAGGTGGCAGCGAGCCTTGGGGAGGGGCGCCTGCCATTGCTGATGCTTAAGTAGGTAAACAAAGCGGCCAGGAAGCTCGAACTGGGTGGAGCCAACTGCAGCTCAACGAGGCCTGCCTGCCTCTGTAGACTCCACCTCTGAGGACAGGGCAGCCAAACAAAAGGCAGCAGAAACCTCTGCAAATTTAAATGTCCCTGTCTGACAGCTTTGAAGAGAGTAGTGATTCTCCCAGCACTGACTTTGAGATCTGAGAATGGACAGACTGCCTGCTCAAGTGGGTCCCTGACCCCTGAGTAGCCTAACTGGGAGACATCCCCCAGTAGGGGCAGACTGATACCTCACACCTCACACAGCTGGGTACCCCTCTGAGAAGAAGCTTCCAGAGGAACAATCAGGCAGCAACATTTGCTGTTCAGCAATATTCACTCTTCTGCAGCCTCCGCTGCTGATACCCAGGCAAACAGCATCTGGAGTGGACCTTGAGCAAACTACAACAGACCTGCAGCTGAGGGTCCTGATTGTTAGAAGGAAAACTAGCAAACAGAAAGGACATCCACACCAAAACCCCATCTATATGTCACCATCATCAAAGACTAAAGGTAGATAAAACCATAAAGGTGGAGAAAAAGCAGTGCAGAAAAGCTGAAAATTTTAAAAATCAGAGTGCCTCTCCCCCTCCAAAGGAATGCAGCTCCTCATCAGCAAGGGAACAAAGCTGGATGGAGAATGACTTTGACGAGTTGAGAGAAGAAGGCTTCAGATGATCAAACTTCTCTGAACCCATCACAAAGAAGCTAAAAACCTTGAAAACAGATTTGACAAATGGCTAACTAGAATAACCAATGTAGAGAAGTCCTTAAATGACCTGATAGAGATGAAAACCATGACATGAGAACTACGTGACAAATGCACCAGCTTCAGTAACCGATTCGATCAACTGGAAGAAAGGGTATCAGTGATTGAAGATCAAGTGAATGAAATGAAGCAAGAAGAGAAGTTTAGAGAAAAAAAGAGTAAAAAGAAATGAACAAAGCCTCCAGAAAATATGGGATTATGTGAAAAGACCAAATCTAGTCTGATTGGTGTACCTGAAAGTGACGGGCAGAATGGAACCAAGTTGGAAAACACTCTGCAGGATATTATCCAGGAGAACTTCCCCAACCTAGCAAGGCAGGCCAACATTCAAATTTAGGAAATACAGAGAACACCACAAAGATACTCCTCAAGAAGGGCAATTCCAAGACACATAATTGTTAGATTCACCAAATTTGAAATGAGGGAAAAAATGTTAGGGGCAGCCAGAGAGAAAGGTGAGGTTACACACAAAGGGAATCCCATCAGACTAATAGTGGATCTCTCGGCAGAAACTCTACAAGCCAGAAGAGAGTCGGGGCCAATATTCAATATTCTTAAAGCAAAGAATTTTCAACCCAGAATTTCATATCCAGCCAAACTAAGTTTCATAAGTGAAGGAGAAATACAATCCTTTACAGACAAGCAAATGCTGAGAGATTCTGTCACCACCAAGCGTGCCCTATAAGAGCTCCTGAAGGAAGCACTAAACGTGGAAAGGAACAACCAGTACCAGCCACTGCAAAAACATGCCAAAATATAAAGACCATCGATGCTAGGAAGAAACTGCATCAACTAATGAGCAAAATAACCAGCTATCATCATAATGACAGGATCAAGTTCACACATAACAATATTTACCTTAAATGTAAATGGGCTAGATGCTCCAATTAAAAGACACAGACTGGCACATTGGATAAAGAGTCAAGACCCATCAGTTTGCTGTATTCAGGAGACACATCTCACGTGCAGAGATACACGTAGGCTCAAAATAAAGGGATGGAGGAAGATCTACCAAGCAAACGGAAAACAAAAAAAAGGCAGGGGTTTCAATCCTAGTCTCTGATAAAACAGATTTAAATCAACAAAGATCAAAAGAGACAAAGAAAGCCATTACATAATGGTTAAGGGATCAATTCAACAAGAAGAGCTAACTATCCTAAATATATATACACCCAATACAGGAGCACCCAGATTCATAAAGCAAGTCCTTAGAGACTTACAAAGAGACTTAGACTCCCACACAGTAATAATGAGAGACTTTAACACCCCACTGTCAACATTAGACAGATCAATGAGACAGAAAGTTAACAAGGATATCCAGGAATTGAACTCACTCTACACCAAGTGGACCTAATAGACATCTACAGAACTCTCCACCCCAAATAAACGGAATATACATTCTTCTTAGCACCACATCGCACTTATTCCAAAATTGACCACATAGTTGGAAGTAAAGCACTCCTCAACAAATGTAAAAGGATAGAAATTATAACAAACTGTCTGTTAGACCACAGTGCAATCAAACTAGAACTCAGGGTTAAGTAACTCAATCAAAACTTCTCAACTACATGGGAACAGAACAACCTACTCCTGAATGACTACATAATGAAATGAAGGCAGTAATAAAGGTGTTCTTTGAAACCAATGAGAACAAAGGCACAACGTACCAGAATCTCTGGGACACATTTAAAGCGGTGTGTAGAGGGAAATTTATAGCACTAAATGCCCACAAGAGAAAGCAGGAAAGATCTAAAATCAAATCCCTCATATCACAATGAAATCCCTCACATCACAGATGTGATCCCTCACATCACAATGTGAGCTAGAGAAGCAAGAGCAAGCAAATTCAAAAGCTAGCAGAAGGAAAGAAATACCTAAGATCAGAGCAGAACTGAAGGAGATAGAGACACAAAAAAAACCTTCAAAAAATCAATGAATCCAGAAGCTGGTTTTTTGAAAAGATCAACAAGTGTCTGTTCGTATCTTTTGCCCACTTTTTGATGGGGTTGTTTGCTTTATTCTTGTAAATTTGTTTGAGTTCTTTGTAAGTTCTGGATATTAGCCCTTTGTCAGATGAGTAGATTGCAAAAATTTTCTCCCATTCTGTAGGTTGCCTGTTCACTCTGATGGTAGTTTCTTTTGCTGTGCAGAAGCTCTTTAGTTTAATTAGATGCCATTTGTCAATTTTGGCTTTTGTTGCCATTGTTTTTGGTGCTTTAGACATGAAGTCCTTGCCCATGCCTATGTCCTGAATGGTATTGCCTAGGTTTTCTTCTAGGGTTTTTATGGTTTTAGGTCTAACATTTAAGTCTCTAATCCATCTTGAATTAATTTTTGTATAAGGTGTAAGGAAGGGATCCAGTTTCAGCTTTCTACTTATGGCTAGTCAGTTTTCCTGGCATAATTTATTAAATAGGGAATCCTTTCCCCATTTCTTATTTTTGTCAGATTGGTCAAAAATCAGATGGTTGTAGATGTGTGGTATTATTTCTGAGGGCTCTGTTCTGTTCCATTGGTCTGTATCTCTGTTTTGGTACCAGTACCATGTTGTTTTGGTTACTGTAGCCTTGTAGTATAGTTTGAAGTCAGGTAGCATGATGCCTCTAGCTTTGTTCTTTTGGCTTAGGATTGTCTTGGCAATGCGGGCTCTTTTCTGGTTCCATATGAACTTTCAAGCAGTTTTTTTCCAATTCTGTGAAGAAAGTCATTGGTAGCTTTATGGGGATGGCATTGAATCTATAAATTACTTTGGGCAGTATGGCCATTTTCACGATATTGAGTCTTCCTATCCATGAGCATGGTATGTTCTTCCATTTGTTTGTGTCCTCTTTTATTTCACTGAGCAGTGGTTTGTAGTTCTCCTTGAAGAGGTCCTTCACATCCCTCGTAAGTTGGATTCCTAGGTATTTTATTTTCTTTGAAGCAATTGTGAGTGGGAATTCATTCACGATTTGGCTTTTTGTCTGTTATTGGTGTATAAGAATGCTTGTGATTTTTGCACATTGATTTTGTATCCTGAGACTTTGCTGAAGTTCCTTATCAGCTTAAGGAGATTTTGGGCTGAGACGATGGTGTTTTCTAAATATACAATCATGTCATCTGCAAACAGGGACAATTTGACTTTTTCTTTTCCTAATTGAATACCCTTGATTTCTTTCTCTTGCCTGATTGCTCTAGCCAGAACTTCCAACACTATGTTGAAGAGGAGTGGTGAGAGAGGGCATCCCTGTTTTGTGCCAGTTTTCAAACAAACCCATCAAAAAATGGGGAAAGGATGTGAACAGACATTTCTCAAAAGAAGACATTTATACAGCCAACAGACACATGAAAAAATGCTCATCATTACTTGCCATCAGAGAAATGCAAATCAAAACCACAATGACATACCATCTCACACCAGTGAGAATGGCAGTCGTTAAAAAGTCAGGAAACAACAGGTGCTGGAGAGGATGTGGAGAAATAGGAACACTTTTACGGGACTGTAAACTAGTTCAAGCAGTGTGGAAAACAGTTTGGTGATTCCTCAAGGATCTAGAACTAGAAATACCATTTGAGTCAGCCGTCCAATTACTGGGTATATACCCAAAGGATTATAAATCATGCTGCTATAAAGACACGTGCACACGTGTGTTTATTGTGGCACTATTCACAATAGCAAAGACTTGGAATCAACCCAAATGTCCATCAGTGACAATCTGGATCAACAAAATGTGGCACATATACACCATGGAACACTATGCAGCCATAAAAAAGGAGGAGTTCATGTCCTTTGTAGGGACATGGATGCGTCTGGAAACCATCATTCTCAGCAAACTATTGCAAGGATAGAAAACCAAACACTGCATGTTCTCACTCATAGGTGGGAATTGAACAATGAGATCACTTGGACACAGGAATGGGAACATCGCACATTGGGGCCTATTGTGGGGAGGAGGGAGGGGAGCATTAGGAGATATACCTAATGTAAACGACGAGTTAATGGTTGCAGCACACCAACATGGCATATGTATACATATGTAACAAACCTGCATGTTGTGCACATGTACCCTAGAACTTAAAATATAATAATAATAAAAAAAGAAAAGATCAATAAAATCGATAGACTGCTAGCAAGACTAATAAAGAAGAAAAGAGAGAAGAATCAAATAGACACAATAAAAAATGATAAAGGGGATATCACCACTGATCCCACAGAAATACTATCTAACATCAGAGAATACTATAAACACCTCTACACAAATAAACTAGAAAACCTAGAAGAAATGGATAAATTCCTGGACACATACACTCTCCCAAGACTAAACCAGGAAGAAGTTGAATGCTTGAATAGACCAATAACAGGCTCTAAAAGTGAGGCAATAATTAATAGCCTACCAAACAAAAAAATTCAAGGACCAGACAGATTTATAGCCGAATTATATCAGAGGTACAAGGAGGAGCTGGTATCATTCCTTCCAAAACTATTCCAATCAATAGAAAAAGAGGGAATCCTCCCTAACTCATTTTATGAGGCCAACATCATCCTGATACCAAAGCCTGCAGAGACACAAGAAAAAAAGAGAATTTTAGACCCATATCCCTGATGAACATTGATGCAAAAATCCTCAATAAAATACTTGCAAACAGAATCCAGCAGCACATCAAAAAGCTTATCCAACATGATCAAGTGGTCTTCATCCCTGGGATGCAAGGCTGGTTCAACATATGCAAATCACTAAACATAATCGATCACATAAACAGAACCGATGACAAACACCACATGATTATCTCAATAGATGCAGAAAAGGCCTTTGACAAAATTCAACAGCCCTTCATGCTAAAAGCTCTCAATAAATTCGGTATAGATGGAATGTATCTCAAAATAATAAGAGCTATTTATGATAAATGCACAGCCAATATCATACTGAATGGGCAAAAATTGGAAGCATTCCCCTTGAAAACTGACACAAGACAGGTATGCCTTCTCTCACCACTCCTCTTCAACATAGTGTTGGAATTTCTGGCCGGGGCAATCAAGCAGGAGAAAGAAATAAAGGGTATTCAATTAGGAAAAGAGGAAGTCAAATTGTCCCTGTTTGCAGATGACATGACTGTGTATTTAGAAAACCCCATTGTCTCAGCCCAAAATCTCCTTAAGCTGATAAGCGACTTCAGCAAAGTCTCAGGATACAAAATCAATGTGCAAAAATCACAAGCTTTCTTATACACCAATAACAGACAAATACAGAGCCAAATCATGAATGAACTGCCATTCACAATTGCTTCAAAGAAAATAAAATACCTAGGAATCTAACGTACAAGGGATGTGAAGGACCTCTTCAAGGAGAACTACAAACCACTGCTCAGTGAAATAAAAGAGGACACAAACAAATGGAAGAACATGCCATGCTCATGGATAGGAAGAATCAATATTGTGAAAATGGCCATACTGCCCAAGGTAATTGATAGAATAAATGCCATCCTCATTAAGCTACCAATGACTTTCTTCAAAGAATAGGAAAAAAGTTCCTTTAAAGTTCATATGGAACCAAAAAAGAGCCTGCATTGCCAAGACAATCCCAAGCCAAAGGAACAAAGCTGGAGGCATCATGCTACCTGACTTCAAACTATACTACAAGGCTACAGTAACCAAAACAACATGGTACTGGTACCAAAACAGAGATACAGACCAATGGAACAGAACAGAGCCCTCAGAAATAATACCACACATCTACAACCATCTGATTTTTGACCAATCTGACAAAAATAAGAAATGGGGAAAGGATTCCCTATTTAATAAATTATGCCAGGAAAACTGACTAGCCATAAGTAGAAAGCTGAAACTGGATCCCTTCCTTACACCTTATACAAAAATTAATTCAAGATGGATTAGAGACTTAAATGTTAGACCTAAAACCATAAAAACCCTAGAAGAAAACCTAGGCAATACCATTCAGGACATAGGCATGGGCAAGGACTTCATGTCTAAAGCACCAAAAACAATGGCAACAAAAGCCAAAATTGACAAATGGCATCTAATTAAACTAAAGAGCTTCTGCACAGCAAAAGAAACTACCATCAGAGTGAACAGGCAACCTACAGAATGGGAGAAAATTTTTGCAATCTACTCATCTGACAAAGGGCTAATATCCAGAACTTACAAAGAACTCAAACAAATTTATAAGAAAAAAACAAACAGCCCCATCAACAAGTGTGCAAAGAATATGAACAGACACTCCTCAAAACAAGACATTTATGCAGCCAGCAGATACATGAAAAAATGCTCATCATCACTAGGCATCAGAGAAATTCAAATCAAAACCACAATGAGATATCATCTCACACCAGTTAGAATGGCGATCATTAAAAAGTCAGGAAACAATAGGTGCTGGAGAGGATGTGAAGCAATAGGAACACTTTTACACTATTGTTGGGATTGTAAACTAGTTCAACCATTGTGGAAGACAGTGTGGTCATTCCTCAAGGATCTAGAACTAGAAATACCATTTGATCCAGCAATCCCATTACTGGGTATATACCCAAAGGATTATAATGCTGCTATGAAGACACATGCACATATGTTTATTGCGGCACTATTCACAATAGCAAAGACTTGGAACCAACGCAAATGTCCATCAATGACAGACTAGATTAAGAAAATGTGGCACATATACAGTATGGAATACTATGCAGCCATAAAAAAGGATGAATTCATGTCCTTTGTAGGGACATGGATGCGGCTGGAAATCATCATTCTCAGCAAAGTATCGCAAGAATAGTAAACCAAACACCGCATGTTCTCACTCATAGGTGGTAATTGAACAATGAGAACACTTGGACACAGGAAGGGGAACATCATACACCGGGGCCTGTTGTGGGGTTGGGGGAGGGGGGAGGGATAGCATTAGGAGATATACCTAATATAAATGACGAGTTAATGGGTGCAGCACACCAACGTGGCACATGTATACATATGTAACAAACCTGCATGTTGTGCACATGTACCCTAGAACATAAAGTATTTAAAAAAAAGGTGAACGAACTGATTTAAAAAATATGTTCAGCCTTAAGACAACCAGGAAAAAAAAAAAAAAGGAAACAATGATTTTTGTGCATTCTATTCACACAGTAGTTACTAAAATATTTGTTAAGTGAATAAACGAATGATATTTCTGAATATCATAAAGTTGAATCTGTGAAATAAATTATTAAAAAACAAAACAAAACAACAGTCAAAAACTACAGTCATACCTTACTTTATACCGTGGACTTCAAGTTCTTCAAATACAATAAGTTTGTACTTAATTTCAAGCAAAGTCTGAAGCTGTACATTATATTTTATTGTAATACATTATACATCTTTTTAAACATGATGTTTTATTAATAAAATATTTTAAAAGCAAAAGCACATAAGAAAAGTAAATTTCATTAAAAATCATCAATATTAAAATATTTTAGAAATCATGCATCTTTATTTTAGAAAAGTAAAAAATACGCATAAAGACCACCCCCTCCCCCAAATTACCCTTAATCCCATTGAGACAATCATGGCTAATATTTTGAGGAATATACTTCCAAGATGTTTTTTTTACATGCAATATATCATACACTTTGTTTAAAAACAGAAACCTACTGTAAGTGTTAACAAGAGCCAATGTTATGTTGCACTTACTATGTTTCAGGTACTAAGTGCTTTATTTGTATGTATTTATGTATTTATATTGATTTAATTCTCACAAAAAATTTATGCTCTAGGTCCTATTTGCCCTCATTTTACAGAGGAGGAAACAGAGGCACTAGAAGGTTAATGACCTTGCCTGACGTCATACATCTAGTGATTGATAGGACTCGGATTTGAACCAATGCAGTGTGGCTTGAGAATCCAGGCTCATAATCACTATTTTTGCTGCCTCAAAATATTGCTTGTGATTTGCTCCCTCCCCATCACTATATTAAGACCATCTTCCCAACTCTTATATATTCTTCTCCAACATTATTTGTAAAGTCTATATAGTGTTTCAATACATAGATACCCTAAGTTTTCAATTTTTATAATTATAATTTAATTTTTTTTAGAGATAGAGTCTCACGCTTTCACCTTGGCTGGAGTGAAGTGGTTTGGTCAGAGCTCTCACCAGCCCCAAACTCCTGGGCTCAAGCCATTCTGTCACCTCAGCCCCCTGAGTAGCTAGGAATACAGGTGCACACCACCATGGCCTGGCTAATTTTTAAAATTTTTTATTTTGGAGACAGGATCTAGCTATGTTGTGCAGGCTGGTTTCAAACTCCTGGCCTCAAGTGACCCTTTAACTTTGACCTCCCAATGTGTTGGGATTGTAGGTATGAGCCACTGCACCTGGCTAATTCTTCTATTTTTTTTTTTTTTAAATTTAAGAATTATTTCTGGCTGGGTGCAGTGCCTCGTGCCTGCAATCCCAGCACTTTGGGAGGCCGAGGCAGGTGGATTGCTTGAGCTCCGGAGTTTGAGACGAGCCTGGACAATGTGGTGAAACTCCATCTCTACCAAAAATACCAAAAATTAGCTGGGTGTGGTGGCACACATCTGTGGTCTCAGCTATTTGGGAGGCTGAGATGGAAGGATCGCTTAAGCCCAGGAGGTACAGATTGCAGTGAGCCGAGATCACACCACTACACTAAAAAAAAAAAAAAAAAAAAAAAAAAAAAAAGAATTATTTCTTTTTTTTTTCTCCTAGTATCAAAGTTCAACAAAAGTAGGTAATTTAAGGAATTTATGAGGAACAATTTTTTAAAGTACGTAATTTTTTAGTTCTCCACAGCTGTAGTTTGAGGCGGTACCTTCATGAATTTCTTTAGGTGACATCCACCTATATTTTCTCTTCTTATTTTCAAATGGTTGCTTCTGCTAGAAATCCACTTGGTAACCATGTGTGAGTGAAAATGTGTTCCTAAACTGAGGCATTTTGACTGTGGGAAGAGCTATAAATAGTAATGGAAAATTCAGGATAAAACTTCAGGCAAAAATTGAGCAAGTAAAATAAACCAAATCTGTATACTTAACATTAAGGAAACTGGAGTGCATTTGAAGCCAAACAAAGATCTTTCTTTATGAAGACACAGAGCTAATTAATCTATGTCAAATTGTTTTTTAAATACTTGTCTTTCAGTATAATTCAAGTTCACTCTTGCAGGAATTAATCTCTCTCTCCTTTGCCATTTGTAATTGTCGACCTGACAGGCATTTACTTTGATTTTTTTTGTAGTATAAAAAGTGTTTATGGTGCAAAATTAACATCATTAGACAAAATGTCACCCTTTGGGTTTAAGCACTGAGCATTTTCACCTCTTGAAGTGTCAACCCAGACGCTTCTGATTGATGCATGGAGCTATTCCTGGAGAAAGGCTCCAGCTGGTCAAGTATTCCCTTTGCTAATATTCAGAAACGCACAGTATGGTTACACCTGAGGCCTAGGGGTGTGTGTGTGTGTGTGTGTGTGTGTGTGTGTGTGTACCTCCATGTACACACAAGCTTGTAGAATTGGCTGGACAAAAAGACATATAAACCTTTCCTGTCCCACTGACTGCAACTCTCAAAAACATTCAAGTACAATCAGTTTAAAATCTATTTACTCCTCAACTCAATAAATAAGGCATACTGTGCGCTCAGCACTGTTCTAAATTCTGGAATAGAAAGATGAATGAGTACCTCAAGGACTGTGTGGCATTGTGAAAATATGAGCCATGTAAATAAGTATTTGGAATCCATGGGATAGTGTCACAGATAACAATAAGAGCAGGTAACAGCATCAACCATGATCAGGGAGGGAGCAGATTCAAGCAAGCATCATAGAGGAGGACTCGCTTGTGATAGGTCTTGAAGGATGCATTCATCAGGTGGCCAGGGTGGTATTCCAGACAAAAGGAAGGAAGTGGTCAAAGGCACAGAGGCATGAAAGAGCATGGAGTATTCAGGGTATTCAGCATGGAGTATTCAGGGTATTCAGCATGGAGTATTCAGGGTATTCAGCAGGGTGTTCTGTGCTGCTGGAGACAGAGGATCCTGAGGTGCTAGAGAAGTAACCCTTCTTCTGGTCAATCTTGGGCTCCATGAAGGGACAACTGAGGCCACAGTAACCACTGGCCATCTTTTCATTAAGATTTTTGGACTCTGTGAAAACCCAGGAGTCTTAGATAATTTTTTTGTTTTGTTTTTGAGATGGACTCTCACTCTGTTGCCCAGGCTGGAGTGCAGTGGTGTGATCTTGGCTCACTGCAAGCTCCACCTCCCATGTTCATGCCATTCTCCTGCCTCAGCCGCCCAAGTAGCTGGGACTACAGGCACGTGCCACCATGCCTGGATTTTTTTTTTTCTTTTTGTATTTTTAGTGGAGACAAGGTTTCACCGTATTACCCAGAATGGTCTTGATCTCCTGACCTCATGATCTCCCTTCCCCGGCCTCCCAAAGTGCTGGGATTTCAGGTGTGAGCCACTACGCCCAGCCGAGTCTTAAATAATTACTGAAGCTGTCTGGGATTCTACAGTTAGGCTTGATTGATTCATTTGGGGCTAGCCTTGGCTCTACTTTTCAATCCTTTAAGGGTAAATATTCCAGGAAGACCACCACCAACTGTGCTTGGTCCTATGTTAGCTACTATGCACAGTTTCCACTTTCTAGTTGGTAGTAAATATTTGTTGGCTGAAACGTTGTTGAATGGTTATAAAAATGAGAGCTTCCAGGAACTTCCTGTCTTGTTGGGGAGATGAGCTAAAAATATGTAAAGAACTTGCAGTGCAAGATTTAAGTAACAGTTATAGGCAAAAGAGAGTTGACAAGATTATTATAAACAATTTCCAAAATAGGTGTCACAAGTTACACTATCACATGTAGTGCATAAATATACTTATTTCTTCATAACTTTGTTGGAGTTGGCTATTATAATTTTTAAAGTTTTTGTGGTTTTTTTTTTTTTAGGGAAACAATCTAATCAGGATGAGATCATTGTAATCTGCATTTCTTTGATTGCTAGTGAGGCTGAACAATTTTCATTTGCTTAATATTGTTATTTTCTATTGCGTGAAGTCATGTTCCTGCTAGCACTGTGATCTACAAGCAGGGCAAGAAGAGGTTATCTTGCACGTAAGAGAAAGAGTGGAGAGACAAGTGCAAGAAACAGGTGCTGTATCTTTTTGGACTGCATCTTTTCGTAGCTAGTGAAAGAAAATCTCACTTCACGTGAGTTAAATAAAAAAGGAAATGCAGTAATCACCCTACTGAAAAGACCTGACAGTAGGTTTGGCTTCAGTTACAGCTCGGAGCTCAAATGATGGCACCAGGACCCATTTCTGGATTTTGTGCTCTCCATGTTGATGTAGCATCTGTGTATGCAAACAAGCTTGCCTCTTGCGGTTGTCGTGTAGCTGCGGGAGTTCCCCCACTCTCTAATGCCAGTTTAAGTTTCAGATGGAGAGCAGTCCCTTTCTTAGTCTCATTGGGTCTCATTGGATCACCTCAACACCCTGAACCAATCACGGTAGCCAGGAACACGTGGCGTTCTGATTGGCTCAAGGCTGTCCTATATTCCACTGCTAAACTGAATTGGAACTTCACCGTAAGCACCAAGGGTTAGGGAAGAGGATACCCTTGCCAGATGTGGTGGCTCACACCTGTAATCCCAACACTTTGGGAGGCCAAGGTGGGTGGATCACTTGAGCTCAGGAGTTCAAGACCCGCCTGGGCAATATGGTAAAACCCTGTCTCTCTACTAAAAATACAAAAAGTAGCCGGACGTGGTTGTGTGTGCCTGTAATCTCAGCTACTCAAGAGGCTGAGGCACGAAAATCGCTTGAGCCTGAGAGGTGGAGGTTGCAGTGAGTGGAGATTGCGCCATGCACTCCAGCCTGGGCCATGAAGCGAGACTTTGTCTCAAAAAAAAAAAAAAAAAAAAAAAGGACCCCCAGAAGGAAACTGGAAGTAAGGTGAATGGCACTTAAAGTATTCCAGGATTACCAAAGAGCCATTGTTTAGGAAAGCTGGAGTTTGGCAAGGGGCCCCACGCTGGAAGTTGTAAGTGGAGATGCAAAGCCCTGAGGATAAATTGTCCTTTGCTCTATGTGGACTTAGGCTGCTCCCGATTGGGCTGTGCCCTTCCAGTGGGCAGTAGAAATAGGGCTGCCGTGATCTTCTGAATGCTCAGACTCCCCCCTGTTATTCTGTCAGGGTGGGCTTCATCTCCTTTTTTTGCTCCCCTCTCCCTGGAACTTGCTTAAATCCATGGCTCTCAGTTTGGTCCTATCCCCAGAGCTGTCAGGAAGGTATTTATGCAGACAGAAGCCTGCAGACCTCTGACGTGATGAATACTAAGCTATTGTTTCTCAGCTCAAAGTCATCTTTGTTACTTAGCTTTTTGATACTGGGGCTGGAACTCTGCAAACCACATTTTTCCTTTACTGGTTGGCTCCCTGGTAGGCTTTGCCAATGAGAGAGAGGAAGCCGGAAGAAGATGTGAAACTAGAGGAGGAACAGGGGCCTTGTTCCTTTCTGTTTCTGTAACACAGCAGTGCTGCTTCTCCTTGGCAGTGTCACTTGTTTCTAGTAGCAGAAGTTGGTTCCTATTTGCAGTTGTTGTTGTTGTTGTTGTTGTTTTAACACTCTAAGGACCTGCCTCACGGAGGTCTCTTGGAGACATCAGCTCCTGCCAACTGGCCTCTCCTGGGAAGCCTAAATCCCAGCTTTGCTGGATCCTCTAAACTCCTGGGAAATGAGCACCAGCCAGGCAGCTCCCTCTCCTCAGAGGTTTGGGCTCGATCTCTCCAGCATCTCTTTCCCATATTTGTACTTTTAAAATAATACCAGCCTCTTCTCTTTCTTTTCCTAGTTGTTGAAGTATTAGCTGCTTCCTGTGGTTACTATGCTTACAATATCTCGGTATCTCCTTTTGGATCTCCCAATTGTCCAATACCTGGCTAACAATTCTTTACATTAAATTATTTTTGTTAAAATAACTGGTGCAGTTTTTATTTCTTGACCAGACTGATTGAAACAGTCTTCGTCTCAGTCTACCTGAATTGTCTTGCGATTATTCCAGTGAAGCCTGAAGAAGATCATTTTGATAGAAAATTAATATTGGCTTCCCATTGCCTTTAGAAGAAGGTACATACCTTTGCCTCCTGCCTGATTTTATAGTTGCGTCATTTGCAAGTTTGCACCTTATGCTCTAGGTACATGGGTCTTCTTTAAGTTCTTCCAATGTGTAATGCTTTGTCATGATCAGGCCATTAAATGTGCAGTTCCTTTTGCTAAGAACATTGACATCTTTTACCCTTTTAACTGTGTATCTCTATGTATTATTCATGCATCAGCAGAGATGTCATGTCCCAAACCTTTCTTGGCTTCTCCCCCTTTCCTGTGGTATGCTGTACTTGCTTTCTGATGGTATATATTGTTTGATTATCTGTTTCTGTCACTGGACTGCAGCCTGCTTGAGAGCAATGCCTAGAACTCAATAGGTAACTGAATTACTATTTGACGAGGACTTCCTTAGAAAATTTCCATGCTTTCTTTTTACTTTCATGAAGTAATGTCAAAACTCAAGCTACCATTACTGCTGATGCAAGTCACGCCCTAAATGATTACTGAGGGTTTTATCTCTCATCCAAAGGACAAGTTAATGTTGTGAAAATTGCCAAAGTCAGACTAGAGGGCAACAAACAAGATGCCTTAAAGACCTGAGATGTCTCTGAGGCTGCCATGTGTCGTGCCATTGATGAAGGTGGACAGGGATCAGCTACTGATTCACCAGGTTAAAAGCCTTCCTATCACCCACAGCAGCTGAAGGCATCGTGTCAAAGACAAGTGGCAAAAGAAAATGAAACCTTGTCAAGCCCTTGCATATATGATTTCAGGATGCCAATGAGAGGCATTGGATCACAGGCGAAGATTGTGAATGTGGCTGCTTTTCTGAGGCTGCACCATGCAATGAAGAAACAAAGACTTGGGAGTCTGAACTTGATTTAAATCTTGGCTTTGCCTCTAGTTTCACTGGGAGATAGAAACTTTGATAAGATTCTTAGTTTATTAATCTATAAAATGGGACTAATAGCACTGACTTTATTTATTTAAATAAGATAATTGATTTAAAGCATCTAAATCTTTAATTGATTTAAAGTTAGGAAATACTGGTAGTTTGTGGACAGTGATTGGATTGACAGATCTGATTCTACTCATTCATTCATTTAGTCATTAAAAAAATCATTGAGCATCCCCTAAATGCTAGTGATACATAAGCAAATAAATTAGAAAATGTCCATGCTCTCATGGAGTTTCTACTGGAAAGAGACAATCTGAAAGGTAACACATCAATAAGCAAAAAAATGACAATTTTGTTAGTTGATTGAATCATGTCCTTTATAGCACTTTGATTTCCTGATCCAGGATCCAGTCGAGGATCATATGTTGTGCATTTTAACGGTCATGCTTCTTTATTTTTCTTTACTTAAGAAGAAGTTCCTAGGCCTTTCCTTGACTTTCATGACATTGATATTTTTGAAGAGTTCAGGCCAGTTACCTTGTAGATTGAATCTCAACCTGGGTTTGTCTGATTGTCTTTTGACGATGTGCTTTTTAAGGCCATGAAGGAAGCAAATGGAAGAGCTAAGACTGGGACCTGGCTTTCCTGACTCCACATCTTGTGCATTTTTCTCTTAAAAACTGCCAAGAGACTTGGAGGTCAGAAGACCCCCCATAGCTTCATCCCCTAAAGAACAGTCCTATTAACACTGCCACGTTGTTAAAGAACAGCAGTATTGACATGGTAATAACCAGAGAGAACACTTCCTTCCAGGTAACCTGGTGATCCTCTTGGTCATCATTTAGCATCTCCAGGTCTGAATGACAAATTTTAAAAAAGCTGTAATTATTTCCTTACTTTTTTGTCATCATCTCTCTAGATGACAATTTGTCCTGCTTTAATAGAAGAGCTGGAAAAATCATTAGGGAAATTCGATCAAATGTGGGTAAAATGCCATAAGATCATTTCAGTTCTATTATGATGCATTTTTCAAAACTGTAGGACACTGAACAAAATGCATTAAAATTAAATAAAAAAATATTTTTTATTTGGAAAATTCTTTTTAAAAGCTGAACAATTACTGCAGCTAATCTATAATTTACCCAAATGTTGGGTACTTTATTATATTGACATGCTGCAAGTCAGCTCACTAAATTTTCTCCAAGAAATGGAGGAAACAAAAGGGCAAGTAATTGGTCCTCTGAGCCCATGGTCTGCTTCCCATTTCGTGAATGGGACCACAAGTAAATTTTAAAATTTGTCCAGATGTTGCTTTAAAAAAACACACACACAAAAAGTCTTCAGACTAACCCTAAATGAACTCTGCCTTTTCATAGCGTTCTTATTTCTGGTTGAATGTTTCTTCTGCTGTTCCAAAAGTGGCATTAGAAGACGTTTTTAGGTGAGGCTGGGGGAAGACCCTTCGCCTATTTAGTTCTTGTTGCTACAGGGAATGGTGGGTGGGGCTGGGTGGTGAGGGGAAATTTCACCTATTATGCATCTTATTAATGAGAAGGCATACATATGGTTAGACTGTTCATTTATATTATAAATATTAATTCAAATTTACTTATTGAAAATCCCCCTTATAAGCCAGACACTGTGCTAGGTGGTGGATTTAAAATGAATAACTCAGATGTTGTTCCTACCTACAGGGGGTTTATAATCTTGTGTATGTAGGGTTTGGGTGAGGCAATTCTATTGGCTGAGCACAGGATGCTACAGGCAGTCATGTAACAGACTTAGGAGGGAGGTAAAGTGAGTGGGTTTACGTGTGTAATTTCCTCTGTAACATACACTTTTACCTACGATAAAGAACAAAGGCAGAAGAGAAAAGCTTGATTTGGTGAAGAAGTTGTACGTCACCATGCTCTTCATTCCCATATAACATGGGAAACCCATGACAAAGGGCTTTTCAAAGAATGGTGATATCAGGGACCAGGGTGAACAGAGAAGTCAAGCAGCTTTTTTGGATCCTTCCTCTGAAAATCTTGGAGGAGATTCCTCACAGAACTCAGAGGCAGAAACTCTCCAGGATAGGGGGCTGAGGAGCTTGAAGGTTGTTTACCTTCTCTTCTAGGTGACCCTCTGCAGAGCAGGGCTACTTTCTCCTGTGGGTCAGTGGCTTTCTACCTCTTTTCTCTATATGCTGGGACTCCTGCTTTTTACAGTGGTACTGACTTAATATTTACTACAGGCAATTGTTTCTGGTCTCTCTCTCTCTCTGATTAATCTATAGAACTTCCCTCTCTACACTCATAGACAATGTTTTATAGCACTCCTGAAACAGATGTGGTATTGTAATGAAGCATTATAGTTGCTTTTGTAATAAATGTTGAGGGTAGGATAAAAATGATCATGGAGGAACTTCAATGTGATGAGGTTTAGGTTTGTCCTCCAAATTCTCAGCTATGCCAGAGAAGGCTTCTGCAAAGAAGCAATGTCCAAGCTGAGACTTGAAAACATTAGGGTAGAAACCGGACTCTAGAGAGCAAGAATAACATTTGCAAAGACCTAGAGACTAGAGAGAACATGGCGTATTACATCGGAGAAACTGAAAGTTGTTCAGTATGACTGGTGGAAGACTGAAAACAGGGTGGTGAGGTGGGTTTGGTAATTGAAAGCTTTGGAACCCTTTGAGGCCATGGGAAGCTACTGAAGCCACTTAAGTGGGGGAAGTGGTAGGATTAGATTTATATTTGAGAGTAAGCATTCTGGCAGCAGTGGAATGAAAGGTTTAGGGGAAAAGCTGAAAACAGAGAGACCAACTGGTTCTCTCATTGTATCCCAATATATTGGGATAGTGGCAGTCAGGATGGGGAGAGGCAGAAGAATGGCAGATATATTTTGGAAGTAGAAGCAATAAGACTTGATGATTAATTGGATGTGGACAGTGAGGGAGGAAGAGAAATCAGAGACCAACAGCTCAACTTTCTTCATATCTGTCTTATACCCCAACTTGATCTTGGACTTTGAAGCCTCCCTGCATCTTTAGTTTTTCCTAAAGCTGTGACCTCAAATCCTGGCATTGACCTTAGACCCCATGATGACTGTTATTGCCTTAGTGGTGCCAACAGCACCCATGGCTACAATCTGTACTCCAAATGCTGGTGCTGGTCATTACCTACCCCCAGGATTGGTCTATCCATGTGTTTGCTTCCTGAATGTACAGCCACAGGATGATAATAGTGGTTAAGAGCAGGGACTTTAAGTGGGATGGATTTAAGTTCAAGTCCCAGCTCTTCACTTACTCTTAGTTTGACCTTTGGCAAGTCACTAAATGTCTCTGAACCTCACATTTTCTCCTCTGTGAAATAATAACAGAACAACTATGAGGATTAAATGAAAGCATCAATGTGAAGCACAGTGCCTGCACATGGGCAAGCACAAAATGAAAGCTAACCAAAGAGAGGAACAAGGAAACAATACAGAAGAGAGTGATAGATTTTAGTGTTTTTTTTTCGCTTTCCCTCCCATGACTTACAGTCTGAAACAACACAGGATAACAAAAGCATCCATTTGGATAGAGAGGAAGAGGAAGAATCTCTTTTAGCACGATTTCATGAAGCAGGTCTGCTAAGAAGAGTTTATTTTGACCGCATAAAAGTTCAGATTGGTTTGTTGAGCCTGGTAGAACCAAAGCTAGGGCCCGACCCACCGAGACTTCTTTCACTCCGGGACTCTTGACTCTTTTCATGTCATTTTTCTCCTCTACTTACATGTTCTTCCTCATTGTCTTTGTTCAAATCTCAGTCACCATTAACTCTCCTTTCCTTCCCGCTCCTGCTCTTCTCCTTCTGTCTCTTTTCACAAGGTAGCTCTGATGCGTCTCTGTATTTGTCCAGTTCCAGGCACAGCAGGATATAGAAGTTAACATTTATTGGAGACTGTTTTGCTTCCTGGAATCTCCCCTCTAGAAAACTTTGTGTCACTCTGCTTACAAACCTGGTATATCCCTGAGTAGAGGCGGTGCTAATAAAACTCAGTTAGTAATAATAATAATACCAATAAGCAATGTGCATCAGTGCACTCTACTGTTCTATACAATTGGCAGCTCGTTCTACTGGCCAGTGACCAAGCAGCACCCTCTCTGATTGGTTAGCTCCATAACTGGTCGTTACGGGTTTAATTGTGTTCCCCCTCTCCCCTACAGTTCATGTGTTGAAGCCCTAACCTCCAGTATCTGAGAGTGTGACTGTGTTTGGAGATAAGGCCTTTTAAGAGTGATAAAGGTAAAATAAGAGCGTTAGGGTGGGCCCTAATCCAATGTGACTAGTGTGCTTTTAACAAGAGGAAATGTGGATACGCAGAGAGATACTAGGGATGCATGCACACAGAGGAGAGGCCACGTGAGGACATAGCAAGAAGGTGGTCGTCTGAAAGTCTAGGAGAGAGTCCTCAGAAGAAACCAAGCATCCGGACATCTTGGTTTTGGACTTCTAGCCTTCAGAACTATGAGAAGATAAAGTTTTATTGTTTAAGCCATCCAGTCTGTGGTATTTGGTGCAGTAGCCCTAGCAAACTAATATACTGGTTATGGTATTGTTTGGACTGTCATGTTCAATAATAAGTTTTGTTGATTGCTGAGTCTATTCTAGGGGTAGTGTAGAACACATCATTACATCTTTAGTTACTATCTAGGTATTATCCTCATTTTGCAAAGGGGAGAACTCAGGCTTGAAGAGGAAAATGACTTACCTAGAGTCAAAGTCACAGAGCTAGTAAAGGACAAATTCGGGCTCAAATCTAAATCTTTCTGACACCAGTACCTAGGTTCTTAACTATTCTGTACTGCCTAGAAATACTGGTCTTCTGTGACTGCTTTCACCCAATATAAATAATCCTCCTTAATTTTTTTCTATGGCTCTCTGGTCTTTTTTCCTCTTTGGGGCATGAGCTACAATTTAGAATTATAAATTAATTATGTGGTTATTTTCTCAATGCCGTCCTCCGCTGCTAGTCCCGTGATATAGCACTGTGCTTATAATCATGAAGATGATGTTAGTTTTGGAACCAGCAGTGTTGAAAAGCTTCTTGATTTTTATGCCAAGTGAAAGCCAGCCAGCCCTTTGCATATGGTGAAATGATCAACCTCGATGGGCATTGGCAAGTAACAGGAACTGCTGCTGGGCTCTTTAATTTATACCTTGATATTGTACACATGTGGCCTCAGGAAGGGAGCGCGTCACCTAACCTTGCCACATGGCAAATACCAGCATTTCCCTCCTCACGGCTGTTGTCACGAAGAGCCCTGCCTGGTCTGGTATTCTCGGACTTGTTTTTCCATTTAGAAATGCACTTCAAGGCAGGAAGCTTGAGCCCCTGGGTGCACCCTTGGTGGCTTTTCTCTGCGTTTCCTGACCTTCTACCCTGTTAATACATCAGGGCGAAGTGGCAGCAGCTTATTTTGGATATAATGGAGCCTACAAAAAAGGAAGCCAGGTCTGTTATACCAGATTGTGACTCCTCAGAGAACAAGATCCCAACAGATACTTATTGTAGATGTCACACCGTGCTAATCACCTACTTCAGCCAATGTAGTATTATGATGATAGTGGTTATTATTTTCCCAATGAGGGTCCCCCATCAGAGGTGGAAACTGTACATTTTCCTCCCAACCAAAACTAATAGAAAAATTCTATCCACTTTCCAAGGACTGAATTTTGTAAAGACAGATTATTTTTCTCTTTGGGGCTTTTTATTTTTAGGTTTCCTCCTCCCTCTCCCCACTTTTTTCCATTTAATGCTTTCATACAGAATGAATAGTATTCTACATTTTTATATTCCAAACACCACTCCTGCATAATTTTATTCAATTCTTTGTTGGTCTTTTTTTTTCCTCCAAGTTATGGTTTTAAAAATAATCTAGAACTAATTTGTCTAATGAATATGCAATTATTGCAAGAGTCTTTTGAAGTTTTTGAAAACCTTCAGTCAGCATCTTTCTGGGACATGGTGATGAATGTAGCATCAGGCACTTGAAAGCCATTTCTAATTTGGCGTGAGCAGGTATAATTTTTTGCACATTTCAAAACCGGGTATGATGCAGCTATTTATTGTGTACTTAGGGTTCACTTCGTGTAGTTACTTTCTAGTCTAGCTCCCTCTGCTGGACGAATGGATACACTATTGCTACTGGGGCACACGGGTTGAAACAGAAACCAGGTAGGACAGTCAAGGCAGGGGAGAAGGGAGTGCAGTTTGGTTTTGCCACTGCTCATGCCCACAGCTTACAAATAATAGCTACCGTTTATGGTGTGCTTATCGCATGCAAGACACTTTACAGATGTCTTAATCTTCACTTACACATAATCCAGAAAGCAAAGGAATATTATCACTATTTATAAATAAGGAAAATAAGACTTGAAGGGGTTAAGAAAGTTTCCCAAGATCACATAGGTAGTAAGTGGCAGAGCCTTCATAAACATTTATCCTGGAGCGTGTTTTCTGTGTGAGGCACTGTGTAAGTCTAGAAATGAAGTTGACCTGGATTTTACTCTGAGTGTTTATCTTCCTGTAGAAGAGAGAGAAGACAAACAACCATATCATGTAGCCAAGAGAATTCAGAAAAGAGAAAGATAGAGGGCCATTCCATGGTAGCAGAAGCAAAGGAAAGGGAGAAAAATTTCCATCTCAGTAGAGAGAAAAATTTGTCCTCAGAGGAGCACTGGTTTCCATTTTTGCTCATGCCTCCCTGTTTCCTGCCTACTGTGGACATTACGATTTTGAAAGCGGCCTGGACAGCATTTTTCGAGGATCATTTTTGACCTGGGAAGCAGCTTCCCCCTCAGTACTTTTTTTTCCAATACCCGAGTGAAGAGGCCATTGCTGAAGCAGACAGAAGCATCCCAACCCCAGCTGTGGGGTTCATTATCCTCTGCTGTCAAATTGCCATGGTCGTGAGGGTGTGGAAGTCACAGCGCCTTCCCAGCTCTGGCTGGATACAGGCTGTCAGAGCTCCTCGTAAAAACAGCACAGGGCCTGATGCTGAGTGTCGGAACATGACATCTCATGAACCATAGCCTTCCTCAGCGATGGAACAAAGTACTTTCTTCCATACCCAGTCTTGTTATACTCTTTTTTTTTTTTTTTTCCTTCTGGCCTCCTGAAAATGTATTTTGGTTGCAGGTAGCAGAAGCACTAAAACTATCTTAAGCAAATAAAAGGGAATTTATTATAAGAATCTCAGGGCTATACCCAGGAATCAAAAACATCAGAAGCCAAGGCAATTAATTACCCTCTTGGCAATTCTCTCTCTTAATTACATGGACTTGTGTTTCTGATTGTTTTTGCATCTCTGTCTACTTTTCCCTGTTAACAAATTGTCTCTTCTCATAGATTCATGCCAGAATATGGCTTTCCATAGCCTCCAAATGCCCATCTTCTCAGTTTGAGCTAAGAAAAGAAGTTCACACTGGATCCCAATTCTACTGCTGGGAGAAAGAAGCCAGATTTATTCCAGGCTGGGTCCAATCAGCTGTGGTTGTGGCAGGGATCAGGTAGTAGAGAAAGGCCCTTATTCTTTCCCCAGCCCCTAGGGATGAGGTGCATTTTACAGAAAAGGAGAAGTTGTGGGACAGGCATTCAATAGGTAACCACATATTTGTAAATCAATGCTGTGACATGGTTTTATCTTTTCTTGAGAGTCAGTGCAACTTGCTAACTATCCATATGAGGGCAGTGTCTGTAGAATTTCATTCTTGCTTCTTGGAACAAATGGAATTCATTTGTGCTGTGTAAAGAGGACTAATGAAACTATCCGTATAATCCAGGAGAAAACTTGATGCTGAGGGTAAAGAGGCTTGGGTTGTTCTGAACTAATTAGGCCAGCTAATATTTTCAAATACACAAGGTAATTGCTTAGGCATCCTCATGAAAGTATGAGTAAGATTTGGGTGGTTCTCACTGGCATTGAGAACCTAAAACTACCTCCCTGTCCCGTGCCTTTTCTGCAGATCCTCTTTGGAATCCCAAGGCAGAAGTGATCTTTCCCTCCTATAAATATCCAAAGAAATGCTTCATACTTCTAGTTTCTTTAACTTCATTATACTTGTTTGTGTGCTTTTATCTACTGGTAGATTGTTGCTTGCACAGGATAGCATCTACCTTATTTTATTGTTCCTAAGACTGATTATAGTGCTTTCCTTATACACAGTAAATTCCTAAATCATGATGCTAAATATATAAGTCACTTCAGTGACCCATAGTAAACCAGACCAACTTATTATGAGTTCAAAACTCTTTGAGCCAGAGATTCTTCAACTGGCCAGTTACTAAATAAATATCAATATGCCTAGTACTGTGTTTAGTGCCACTAGGTAAACGGTTTTAAAATTCATTTGCTAAGACCTTGGGAAACCTTACACTGAGCCTCTATGTCCTATCTGCAAACTGGGGAGTTGAGGAGGAGTAATAATATTTCCTTTGTAAGATGATTGTAGGAGTTAGAAATTATATATAGAAAAGAGCAAGTACAGAGTAACCTTATCTGTTTCATTGTAGTTATTATTCATTGTGGTAGGTATGAATTTTCAGGCTTAACTCTCAAGTGCGAGAAAACTCACATTTCTTTATTGCTCATGACATTTATGGTGTCCTTATTGATCTCTTCAATTTCCTTGGACAGAAATTGAATTTCAGTTGTATTCTAGAGATCTCTAAACAGTCCAAAGATGTGGAAAGTCTCCATGTGTTTTAGGCAGTCCTCTACATTTGGGAAAGGCTCTCTGGACTTCAGTCTACTCTGCTTATCACTAATCAACTCTTCCAAGCCCTTCTTGGCTCCTTAGGAGTGAAACTCTCTAGCTGTGGTTCCCAGGATCATAATTGCTATGTTCCCTATTCCCCTTGGGCTGAGGAATCTTCCAGTCCCTTAATTTGAACTTTTCTGCCCCGACTTCCTAACTATAGAAGCCTGAAGCCACGTGGGAGGGTTGTCGTGTAGGAATCTGGAAACTTCTGCTTTAGTTTCTGAAACTCAAAAGTTGAGATGTCAATGAGTCTTAGCTTAAATGTTATCTCTTTGTAGAGATCTTTCTAGAATATCCCTTCAAAAGTAGAGTCCACGCTCAATCCCAGCCAATTACCTCACCCTATTTTGTTATTTTCATAGAATTCATCACTATCTTGACTTATCGTAGTCATTAATTGTCTTTGCATGCTAGGATATAGTCTCCCAAGGGGCAGAAATCTTATTCACCATTGTATCCTTAGCACTATGTCTGGCCCATATCAGATGCTTGGTAAATACTTCTTAAATAAAAGAATTAATTATTCTGCCCAATTGTGAAGCTAATGGTGATGAAGTTGATGAAATAAATATGACATAGTACTTATTTTAAGGTTGCTTAAACTATTTTGAGTTAATAATCAAGAAATAATTTGAAGACTGACCCAAGGCTTGAATGGAGAGTTTGGAGAGGTGAGGTAGTTAGTATATATATCTATATATATATAGATACACACAGACACACACACACACACACAAATTCATAATATATTTATATAAAGAATTCATTTATACAAATAATATATAAAATATGTAAAATGTATACAGTATACATTACATATAAATATGTATAAAATAGAAGCTTTCTACATAGTTAGAAAAAGTTCTTCAAGTTCCAGTGTTTGTATTAATAATATGAAAGGTAGATATAATATATTTATGTTTAGCAAAAGGGGACATAGATTATAAAAGCTTGAGCAATATTGGTTTAATTTTTAGTGCCACAGTGAGTTGTGAGCTAACTCCACCTGAATCACTGGAGCATTTAAAAAATATAGAATCAAGGGCACTACCCATAGAGGTCCTGGTTCTGTGAACTGGGATGAGACTCAGAAATCTGTATTTTGAAAATAGATTCTCTAGATGATTCTCCTTCTTAACCAAACTTGGGAGCCAGTGATTGACGTGGAAAGTCTATGGAAAGGAAAGAAAAGGAAAGTGAATTTAAAGAGGGATATCTTTGTGGATGATGTAGAACTTCAGCTCAAACACTGTGCTCAGTGGAGAACTTTTAATGAAACCACAGACCATTGCTGACCCCAAAATTCAAAATTCACACTTTATCCCCAGTGCTTGAGGTGAATGGTGGTGCTTCAGTTTTTTACTTTCTTTTTTTTCTGGTTTTATTGAAACATAATACTTTTATTATGAAAAAGTTCAATTATATACGAAGTAAGAAAGCACAACAAACCCCTGTGCCTTTTTAGATGAATGTGTCACCCAGCTTCAATAATGGTCAATTCTTGGCCAACTTCATTTGTGCTGCTCTTGCTAACCCCCCTACCTCTTGATTATTTTGAAGAAAATCCAAGACTTGATATCATTTCTTCCATTAACGTTTCAATCTGAAAAATAAGGGCTCCTAAAAAACATAATCTCGGCCAGGCACGATGACTCAGGCCTGTAATCAAAGCACTTTGGGAGGCCGAGGTGGGTGGATCACTTGAGGTCCATAGTTGGAGACCAGCCTGGCCAACATGATGAAACCCCATCTCTACAAAAAATACAAAAATTAACCGGGTCTGGTGGCACATGGCAGTAGTCCCAGCGATTCGGGAAGCTGAGGCATGAGAATTGCTTGAACCTGGGAGGCAGAGGTTTCAGTGAGCCAAGATTGCACCACTGCACTCCAGCCTGGATGACAGAGCGAGACTCTGTCTCAAAACAAAAACAAAAACAAAAAAACAAAAACAAAAACCCAAAACCCAGAAAACAAACAAAAACAAAAAACATAATCTCAATACAATCATTATACTAAAATAATTAATAATTTCTTAATTTTTTCAAGTATTACTCCATGTTAAAATTTTCTCAGTTGCTACAGAAATGCTTTCTCACAATTTGTTTTCATAATTAGTTTGACTTATGATGAAAATAAGACTGATATATTTTGTTTAATAGGTCTCTTAAGCCTCCTTTGATCTAAGGTTTTCTTTCTTTCTTTGCAACTTATTTGTTGAAAAATCTGGTCACTTTGTCAGTAGAGTTTTTCATAGTCTAAATTTTGCTAATTTTATTTCTGTGGTGTCATTAAAAGCATTTTTTTCTATCCTGTGTATATTCTATAAATTGATAACCAGATTTAAAAGCTTATTCAGATTAAGATTTGATTTGTTTTCCACATTATTTCATGGATGGCGGTGTTTATTTATATCAAGGAGCATATACCTTATTGTCCCTCTTTTTGTCATGATAGTAGCAACTGGTTTCTCAGGAAAAGTGGGTTAAATGCTCAATTCTTTCATTTTTTTTGCTTGTTTCTTGGCATTCTCCAAAAGTGAGCAATGAGTTGTTTTGTTGTTGTTGTTGTTGTTTCTTTTTTTTAAACAGAGTCTTGCTCTGTTGCCCAGGCTGGAGTGCAGTGGCCAGACCTTGGCTCACTACAGCCTCCACCTCCTGGGTTCAAGCGATTCTCTTGCCTCAGCCTCCTGAGTGGCTAGGATTACAGGCACCTGCTGCCATGCCTGGATAATTTTTTGTATTTTTAGTAGAGACGGGGTTTCACCATGTTGGCAAGGCTGATCTCGAACTTCTGACCTTGTGATCCACCCGCCTCGGCCTCCCAAAGTGCTGGGATTACAGGTGTGAGCCACTGCCACACAAACAATGAGCCACATTATTGTCTGTGTGTTTTGTTTTGTTTTGTTTTGAGATGGAGTTTCACTCTTGTTATCCAGGCTGGAGTGCAATGGCACGATCTCGGCTCACCGCAACCTCTGCTTCCCAGGTTCAAGTGATTCTCCTGCTTCAGCCTCCCTAGTAGCTGGGATTACAGGCACGAGCTACCATGCCTGGCTAATTTTTTATTTTTAGTAGAGACGGGGTTTCTCCATGTTGGTCAGGCTGATCTCGAACTCCCAACCTCAGGTAATCTGCCCGCCTCAGCCTCCCAAAGTGCTGGGATTACAGGCATGAGCCACCGCGCCCGGCCCCACATTACTGTTTTTAATATTGGTATCAATTCACATATTTGTTGTGTTTCAATCTATTGCAGTTGTTATTTTTAGTCCTCATTTTTCTTTACAATTGTGTAGTTCTTCATTGTGCAGATGTACCTTGCTGGGTCATAGCCGAGTTCAGCAAATATTTTCTCTAAAGAACCAGATAATAACATATTTGTCACAGTTTTTTTTTTTTTTTCTATAATTGTTTAAAATGTAAAACCACTCTCAACTTCCAGGCTGTATAGAAACAGGCTTGGAGATTTGGCCCATGCACTGTGGTTTGCTGACCACTAAACCAGTTCTCTGTTGATAGCTATTTGGTTTGTTTGCAGACTTTTACTGTAATAAATTGTGCTGTAACAGATAATTTTCTGCATACATCTTTTTCTATTTTTGCCATTGGAATGGACTCCTAGAAGTGAGATTACTGAGTCAAAGGGTAAATGCTTATTAGTTTTGCTAGATAGTGTCAATCTCTTCTCAATGGGTTTGTTCTGTTTTTTACCAGCAATGTATGAGAATGTTTCCTCCAACCTTGCCAAAAGAGTGGATTATTGAACTTTTAGATTTTTTTTACCATTCTGAGTGAATAGCATATATAATCTTAATTTGCATTTATTTTATTATTAGTAAGATTAAGTCTCTTTTCATATGGACTGAGAGCCATTTACATTACTTTTTGAGCTCTTGCTCAGTTTACTATAATTAATTGATCTATTTTTTCCTCTATTTTTATAATATTAACTCATTATCCCTGCAAAAAGTGGCAAGTGTTTTTCTCTGGGTTTAAAAAATTTTAAATTAAGAATTTTTTGCTGTATAGTTTTTATAATTTTAATTTGTATGTCAAGTTTATCTAACTTTTCTCTTATTGCGTCTAGATTTTGAGTCATAGGAAAGTGTTTCCTACTCCCAAGTTCAACCATTTTTAAAATAGTACTGATATAGTAGTAGTCTTACATTTATTGTATCTTTTTTTTTTTTTTTTTGAGAGTGAATCTCACTCTATTGTCCAGGCTGGAGTGCAGTGGTGAAATCATGGTTCACTGAAACCTCCACCTCCTGGGTTCAAGTGATACTCCTGCTTCAGCTGGAACTACAGGTGTGCACCATCACACCTGACTAATTTTTGTATTTTTAGTAGAGACAGGGTTTCGGCATGTTGGCCAGGCTGGTCTCAAACTCCTGGCCTCAAGCAATCTGCCTGCATTCGCTTCCCAAAGTTATGGGATTACAGGCATGAGCCACTGTGCCTGGTCATAGTCTTACATTTAAATCTGACACATTTGGAATTTATATTGGTATATGGAGTGAGGAATAGATCCAATTTTATCATTTTCCGTGTGACTTACCATGTATCTCAATACCACTTATTAAAACATTCATCTTTTCCCAACTAATTTCAGATGCTGAATCTGAATTAATAAAAAATATTAATTTTACACATTTCAGTTATTAAATGCTGAATTTCCATATGTGATCAGATCTATTTCTGGATTTTCTATTTGTTCCATTTGTCCTTCTGTCTATTCAAATACCAATATCACATTTTACACTTGGACACAGGGTGGGGAACATCACACACCAGGGCCTGTTGTGGGGAGGGGGAAGGGGGGAGGGATAACATTAGGAGATATACCTGATGTAAATGACGAGTTAATGGGAGCAGCACACCAACATGGCACATGTATACATATGTAACAAATCTGCACATTGTGCACGTGTACCCTAGAACTTAAAGTATAATAAAAAATAATACCAATACCATATTTTAAAAGTTTTATAGATTTGGAAAAACATCTTAATATCAAGCAGGGCTAGGCTTCCCCCTCCTATTTCTTATATTTTTTGGTGTTTTTCCAAATTAGTGGTATAATCAACTTCATCTTTAGGAAAATAAAAACCTGATGACATCTTATTGGCACTCACGAAGAATAAAAGTTAACTTTGTGTGCGCTGCCAACTTTTTGATGTTGGTACTTCCTTGTCTAGAATATGGAAAGACAGCCTTCTTATTTGTTCAAGTCTGCTTCTGTGTTTTTCAGAAATATTTTTTACTTTTTCTCATGTGGATTTTACTTAGGTGTTATTATTACTGTAATAATAATAATAGTTATTGTCCTTGTAAACAGGCTTTTCCCCTTCCAATTATGGCTTTGAATTGGATTTTGCTTATTCATATATCCATTTTTTACTTTTAATCTTTCGTAATTTGTTTGTTTTGCATGTGTCTCTCAGATGTGTTGAATTTTGGTTTGCTAGCAAACCTAAACATTTTTTATGGATTTGTTATGCCCATTTATATTTATTGATATGATTGAGAGCTTTGATCTCAGTTGTGTTATATTGTTTTATTTTATGTGATGTGGGGTGTGTGTACATCAATAATGTTTCACTATGGGTTTATTTTATTGCTTTCTTTTTTCTTTTTCTTTTCTTTCCTTTTTCTTCTTGATAGATCAGCATTTAGGAAGATCTGGATGCTCTGTCTAATGGTTACCCTTATTATACCTTTATACAAAACATTTATCTGTTTTGGATAGTGTCTGGTACTTCCCTACTATAAGTAATATCGAAGTTGGCCAGCAATCCCTTCTTTCCTTTCTCTCCTCTCTCTCAGACCATCTAATATAATTTGATGCTGATGTAATATCATTTTGCTGCAGTTAATACCTGTAAGCCATCTCCTGAGGTGCTGGAGTGTAGCCATAGGGACTTTTTCTTGGGTGCCTTCAACCCTGGGTTGGAAGAGGCGTATTGGGCACTTTGCTGATTTGAATATAAGTCTTTTCTAAGTAGGCCTGGTAGACTTCAGAATCCCTGACTCAGTTGGTTCTCTCTCTTCTAAAGACTTGCTTCTGACCTTCTGTGAGCTTTTCTGGCACTCTATTTCCTCCAGACTTTTGTCTTATTCATCCCTCATAGAATCAGAACATACGTGCTTGGTTGTCCTGAACTACAGAGGGCCCTAGGGAAAGCTGTGCTATCCTGGGTTTCATAGCCGTGTGAGGTACATATTCTAAAAAAAGTTTTAGAATTCAAATAAAATTGGATGTCAGTAATGAAAATTTATATAACTCAAAGCTAGAAGAAAAATTCTGCATTCAGTGGAAAGATCAAGATTCCTTTAAAGTCAGGGAATTGATGGTGATGGGTCGCATTTTCTATCAGTCCTTTTGTGTGTTTTTATTGGATCTTTTATTGCTCAGGGATTTTATGTTTTGAGATGAGGTAGAAGCCAATGAAGTTGTCACTTGTTTCTAATTTTTGGTTCTTTTAATGAATGAAATCAAGGCTGTCTCCTTCTTAGCAGTCTCCTCTCCTTTCACATTTTCTGTTACATGATGAAGAGATGAGAGAGACAGAAGGTGGCTATACAGGAGGAAATAGGCTCTCATCATTTGAAGTGGCTGTTTTTTTTCCCCACAAGCTCTGTGGGGAATTCTGAGCATTAGCTTCAAAAAAGCCATTCCTTATGTGAAAGCTGCGCTTAGATTTGGCTTGTTGGGATTCGTTTTGCGAATGCCAGCACTGGTAATGGGAACCGTTGATTCCCAAAATGGAGGAAGGGTGAAGTAATGGCCCCCAAATTACAGCCTCGGTCTATCCAAACCTTTCTAATGGGTGAGAATTCTGAATCCTCTCTTTAACCCTGCTGTGAAAAATGATGCTGATATGACCCTTTTCAGTATTTCCCCCTTCTATATCATTCCAGACTAGCTTTTTGTGCTTCAGTGATACAAATTTAGAGAAAACTGGGAGGAGAACAAGGGCAAGAGGGGATGTTATAGGGCTTGGTGACAAGTATTTTGAGGATTTTGACAAATGAGCCATGGAAGAAGTGTGTGAAGGAAGTAGAGAAGAAAGAAAAGTGAAAATTTAAAATAGAGTATGTCTGAGCTCATTGGTATTCCATTCAAGGCATTTGAAAATAAAGTAAAGCACTTGGGCAGTTTTGCCATTATTATAATTTTTTGTTTCTGGATTGCGGTTCTTTTTTATTTCTGCACTGTAGTTCCTTGATTGCGTTAATATTCCAAAGCTAGTCCTCATGGGTGATATTTTATAAGGTTACACTTGCGTTTCTTGGTATGATAACTAGATTTCTGGTTTCTTGTAGAACATTTTCCTAAGTCCAGCATGGAGAATAGGTTATATCTTACATAGCAACTCTAATTAAGTGGTGCAGCTTCTGTAGTTTGGCATTGAAAAGGAATAAGAAACTCCATGTGCGTTTCAGTGGGAAAGAACATTCTAATTGATTAATGACGTCTGCTGTGGGTGTCAAATGCTGGTGAATGGTTTATATGCCAAAGACTCTGCCACAGCTGCTGGAAAACATTATTCTTGCCTTTTCTTGTAACATACAGCTAAAGTGACAGAGAAGACAAGCAGAATATGCAAACATCCAAAACTGCTGTTGACAACTGCTCTTTGTTGTCAAAACTAAGTGGCAGAATAATACCAAGTTTAACAGAGCAGAAGGGAGTGAGCTAATTAATACAGGAAAAGTTTTAATGCAGAGAATCTAATCTAGGACTGGACTCTGGAAAAAGAACAATTGACCTGGATTTCAGTACTCTATTGGACCTAAAAGTTTTGTTGGGGTTCTGAGCACAGCATGGACTGACTAGGTTCAAAAAGTCAAGCACTTTGCCTTGCGAACAATTTATATTAACTACATCCATTGCCTGAAATCTGTATAGCAATAGTTTTTAACCCCCTCTTCCTTAATTCATTCCATCATTTTATTAAAGAGTTTGGCTCAAAGACAGATTTTCTGAGAGGAACATTTTTGTCATTATAGGAATTTGGTTTGTTAATAATAGCTTCCATTTCTGGGCTAAATGTTTGCATACATTAGCTTATTGAATACCTATGAAAATCTTGTGAAATCAATATCATTATCCCCATTTTATGCTGAAATAACTGATGCTCAGAGAGGTTATGTAGCTAACCTGGGTATACATTTAATAAATTAAGATCTCACTGTTGTAACTTGCAAAGCTTGGGCTTTTAGTCATACACTGTGCTGCTAATTTATTTACTTGTTTGCTTATTCATTATTTCTAATACATCTTAGGAACTTGGGAGCATTTTAGTTGTTTTTTAGATCCAGCTGCTGAGATCAGGCTGCACCATGCATCAGTTGTAAAGATCCTGGAGGTGAGTCCAACTCCTTAGAGTATGCAGAACCAAAAAAGACAGAGAGAGATTGGGAGCGAGGAGATTGGGGTCAAGATGTCAATCTGCTTAGGTGGAGGTGGAGAGGGAGAATGGATGGAGATGAATTACAGTAGTGAAGAGGCTAAGGCAATAGAGTAGGAGTGTTAAGTTCTCTAGTTTGTTTTTAATTTACCCAGTATGTCTTGAGCACTCACCGTGTGCCAGGCAACGTGCTAAAAACCAGGGATACAAACCAGCAAACGCAGGATCCATCCCTGCCTTCATGGCTGATATGGTTTGATGTTTGTGCCCTCCAAATCTCATGTGGAAATTTGATCCCCAGTGTTAAAGATGGGGCCTAGTGGGGAGGTGTCTGTGTCGTGGGGATGGATCTATCATGAATGGCTTGGTGCCATTCTCATAAGATTGAGTGAGTTCTCATTCTTTGTCTCTGTGAAATCTGACTGTTAAAAAGAGCCTGGCACCTTCCTCCCTTCTCTCTCATTTCCTTTCTCTCCACGTGACACACCTGCTCCCTCTTTGCCTTCTGCTGTGAATGGAAGTTTCCTAAGGCCCTCACCAGAAGCAGATGCTGATGCCATGTTTCTGGGACAGGTGGCAGAAGTGCAAGCCAAATAAACCTCTTTTCTTTATAAATTACCCAGCCTCAGATATTTCTTTATAGTGACACAAAATGGACTAAGACAGTGGGCTTATAGACTAACGAACACGTATGATTAATCAATTAACCTCTCAAATAAATAGAAAATGAAACTGTAGTAAGTGGACATAATAGTCCAAGCTTAATGTAAGTTCGCTGCAGGGGAACGTGGTGCTGTGAGAGGCTCTAAGATGGCGATTTGATATTATCAAGGGTCAGGAAAGACTTCTCTGAGGAAGATGATGGTTTATCCCAGATCAGAATAATGAGTTGATTTGGTAAAGAGAGTGGGAGAAGAATTACCAAGAGAGACTAGCATGTGAAAATCATGGGAGGATAGTGTGAAGGAAGCCCGTGTGGCCAGAAAAGAGAGACAGGCTACTGGAGAGATAAGCAGGAGGCAGACATGCATGATCATGGAACACGTTCAAGGTGCTGGCCATTATCCTAATAACTGTAGATATCTGCTGAGGATTTTAAACATAAAATGGCATGACTTGGTTTAAATTTGAATCAGATCCCTTGAGCCATAATGAGAAACAGACTGGAAGTTGGCAAGAACAGAAGCAAGTAGTTCAGTTTGAAGGCTGACACAGTCGAATCTATGTCTAGAAGCACTGATTGCCTCCCAAGATGACCAGTTAACAGGAGTTTTGCAGTTTCTCTGGGTTGGTAGCACTGGGATAAAGGCTCCTGGTTTATCTGGACAGGGGAATATAAACCTACCATGTGGTAGAGTTCATTAATTAAGAACACCTACTTTGGACACACCTGTGTTTGCCTTTTATTGATATCTTGGTTGCAATGACCATTACTGTTGATTTATAGCCAACAACCCGAGGAAAACAAAGAGTCAATCTGCTATTTGTTTTCCCATCCAATATTGTTTCCTATCCAATAATCTGAAACCAATATTTTTTTCAGCATCATCCTGCCTCCATGCGGCCCAATTAGTTTAATGATAATTCTATACCTTTTCCTAAGCAATTGGTTTAGGAATGGCTATGTCACATATTCTGAGTCCAGAAGACATGAAAGAAGCTGGGGAGCACTGGGATGTGTGTCTGAGGAAAGTTTCTGTCTTATAAAAGAAATCCACAGGAACTGACTCTAGATATGATACCTGAAACCGCTGCAGCCTGTGAAAGGGGGAGCTGAGAAATAGAAAAGAACTTTGGACCTTAACAGGATGATTAAGCTATTAGTCAAGCAAATCAATCATCTCCAGGGCTCGCTCTGCCTCTAATAAGCTTTCTGTTACGTGGGATAATAAAGTCTTTAGTTTGAACTTAGGTTTTTCTGATATGCAGATGAAAGTGTTGAAACCAGTAAACCAGCTGTGTGGACCTGGGAAAGCCAATTACAGTCTTTGAGCCACTTTCCTTGTCTGTAATGTAGGTAATAGTTACACTTGTTGCACTGAAATAGGGTTGTGAGGATTATATTATATAATATACCTTATGTCCTTAGCCCAGTGCCCAACAAAGAGTTGTTCAATAAATTGTTGCTATGGAGATGAATAATAATCCTTTCTCATATTTTAGATCAGTGAGGATGGACTCTGATTACATATGGCTATGTGTCTACAGGTCATATACTAGCCAACTGTTTGGAAGCAAATAAACAGCTATACTGTCTTTTTTTTTTTTTAAATCTAGGTTTATATTGGGTATCTATAGGGACATGCAAATGTACCCCTAGACTGCCTGGATAGCTTTTTTTTTTTTTTTTTTTTTTTTTAACCACCTTCATAATCTGTTTCAATATAATCAATTAGATTGGTTATGCAGATGATTCAATTTGGTCATTAGGTTGTCAGAAAACACCAGCTGGGTGATTACTGGAGCCAAAATCTTCTCTTTGGCTGTGGCCTACCTGTCTTTTGTTGAAGGATTTCACACATATGACACCACTGTGTAGGGATTGTTTTGGCAATACACATTCACTTACTCTGTCACAGGGGAACACTGAATCTTTGATATTTCTTGAATGTGCAGATCAATAGCCTAGTTCTTCTTTCCTGAAATCCTAATGTGACTTTTGGACCACTGACAACGTTTCATAAGTTAGGTTGACACTCCCAAAATGAATTGGATAATTCAAAGCCAAAACTTGCTTTTATACGTCAAGCCTGAAATACTTGTTTTTTTCTTTTTGTCTCTACCTGAACTCACTGGGTGACTTCTAGAATTGTGCTTTCTTTTGAATATTCTCCTAAAGCCACATACACTCAGCGGCTGAGGTTAGACACTAAGCCGGTCTACAATTACCATGTGTGTCTGCAGGACGAAAGCTAACATTTGAGTGCAGAGTATGGTGCTAGTGGGTTTATATTGATATTATTATCTTCATTTAACAGATGCAGACCTAGGATTAGAGAGTTGAAGTAACTTGCCTAAGTCACTGGTTAGCAGGTGGTAGAGCTGGAGTTTGAGCCTAGACCTGTCTTATTCCCAAGCCATACTGGAGAAGCCATTCAACATAGTAAATAGCAACATACTGCATGGTCAAAACATGAACTGCAGTGTCAAGTGCCTGTGTCAAATTGATGACTCTGTCACTCACTAAGCGTGCAATCCTAGGCAAGTTACTTAACTGCCTTGTGCCTCAGTGTCTTCACTTGTGTAATGGGAAATACCCGCATCAAAAACTTGTTGTAAGGATTAAATGAGTAAATATATATAAAGCACATAGAACAATGCATTTGAATTTATCTTGGTTTCCTTTCCTTAGTTATCAAAATATACAACTGTGTATTTTGACAATAGAGGCAGAATATTGCAGGCAGAAACTTGAATGCAGGTCTTTAAAACTATAAAGCCAGTGTGTTTCCTACTATATCAGGCACAGAATGGGAGACTTTTGGGACTTACAGAGAAAAAAACCACTAAAGGTATTATAACCCACTCAAAGGCTAATATTCATACAATCTTCTTAGACTTTTCTGGATTAGCCATGAGTGACTAGGATTTTTCTCTGCATACTGAGACTTAAAAATCAAATAGGATTTCAAATAAATGTTCAGATAAGATGCATATATATCTATATTCGCTAGAGACCTCTCATTCCCTGTTTTGTCTTTTGTCAGTAACAAACCTTCTCTTTCCTTATTCATTTTAACTCCCTTATCTTTTGTCACTACAATAAGAGGTTTTAAATATCTTAAATTGGTCACGTATAAGCCATTCTCTAATGACTGCATCAGTTCTGAATTGGTGTGCTATAAATAAACACAAAAACTGGAATAAATTTCATTAGCAAGTAAACATAATACATATCACAGTACAACACATAAATTTCCTTCTGTGCTTGTCAAGCAAGGACTCGAGAAATGCTTGTCTCTGCAAGCTGCACCACGACTCATAAATTGCTTCACAGAATGAGGAAATATTCAGTAAACACAGACAATTAATAACCATGTTCTCAAGGGACTAAATGGAGCTACTATACATTCCCAAAGAACTAAGGAGAAGTGCTTGTCCTTATATTGTCCTTGAGGGCCACGCCACAGGGGACTGTGAATGAGTGAGACAGGCTCAGTTTGGTGGGGGAAAGACACATATAAACTCAAAACTCACCATTTTGTGTGTATGTACAGTTGTTATATTTTACCTGCCTGGAACAGATGCCTCATTTTTCTGAATAGAACACTCCCAGTCTTCCTTTGGTGAAGCTAGTCTTTCCCACTGTAGCTCTGTATGATTTGGGTGGAGTAGTTGATTTACCCTTCCTGCTTCAGAGGTGGAAGCTGACCCATATCTTGAGAATCAGAAAATTCACTTCTGTTGGTCACAGTGATTGTTTCAAGGGAGGGCAAATAATCCAAGACAGACAAATAAGACTGAAATCTGGACCTTCTATTGAAACAATTAGGAAAGAAGACTCCCTTTCTGCAGACCTGCAGCCGAAGTGTTCTCTAAGTAGAAACCAACCACTTAGAATTAAGTCAACATAAAGGAGAGAAATACCTGGAGAGGAAGGAGTCAGCTGTGAAGACACCATTTGAGCGTCTTGATCCAGTTATGTCTGAAGACTCTATCGCCAAACTTTTTATTAACATAAGAGAATAAATAGTACTTTCTTGTTTCAAAAAAAAAAAAAAAAAAGTTTGCTATTTTTTTCTTAAGGCAGTTTGAATTGGTTTCATCAGTTACAAAAAAAGTTTCTCATTAATATGACTATGATATGAAAAGTGCCATAATAGTCATATGAACAAAAGATCTTGGCATCCAGGGTGGGGAGACTAAGGAGTGCCATTCGAATTGAGCTTTGAAGGATATATAGAATTTCGCCAGTGGAGTAAGGTAGGGAAAGCCACTTCAGAGAAGAAGAACAGCATGTACAAAAAGAATCAACATTTCAGGGAGTATGAAAAATTTGGGGTGACCAGGGCATAGTGTTATGGTGGCGAGTGATAAGAGGAATGGCTGGAGAGATGGGCTAGAGCCCAGTTATACATTGCACACCATACTAGGCATTATATACCATGCTAGGGAACATACATATAAGAGCAGTGTGAGCCATACATATGTAGCATATATACACCATGGAATATTATGCAGCCATAAAAAAGGATGGGTTCATGTCCTTCATAGGGACATGGATGAAGCTGGAAACCATCATTCTCAGCAAACTATTGCAAGGACAAAAAACCAAACACTGCATGTTCTCATTCATAAGTGGGAATTGAACAATGAGAACACTTGGACACAGGAAGGGGAACATCACACACTGGGGCCTGTTGTGGGGTGGGGAGAGGGGGGAGGGATAGCATTAGGAGATATACCTAATGTAAATGACGAGTTAATGGGTGCAGCACACCAACCTGGCACATGGACACATATGTAACAAACCTGCAGGTTGTGCACATGTACCCTAGAACTTAAAGTATAATAAAAAGTAAAAAATAAAAAACAGCAGTGTGAGCCATAGGAGAAATGATGTGATTAGATGTGAGTGTTGAATTACTGACTATGGTGGCAGAATGGGGAATGGGTTGAAGTATGGAGACCTGTAAGCAGAAAAGTTGACTTGGAGGCTCTGGCATTGAGTAAGGTCAGTAAATATATGGCATAATTGCTGTCTTTTCCCAATCCTGGATCTAACGCACACTGCTAATTGACCACCCCCCTTTCCAATTTAGTATTCTCAGCACAGTGTTCCAGACAGTGACTATCAATAATTTGTCGATTCTGCTGCTCACACTGAAATCTACCTGCTCTTCCAGACCATTCAGTAAGTAGTTGACATGGATGCCATAATGGGACTGAAACTCTCTTGTGTTGAGTCTTGCTTTCGATTCTTGGGTTGTATTGCAGAGTTAAAACTCTTCTTTTTTAACTTGTAGAAGTAAATAGGTGAGTGTTTGCTGAGCAGAAAAAAAATATTTTGAGTGAAATCTCAATCTCTATGAGAGACTGCAACTTTCCTTCTTCTCTCAATGCAAGCAACAGCCCTACTCCAGCCATCAAAACAAAGTTGATGGACTCCATGGGGGCCAGTGTCTAGCTCAAGCTACTTTTAATGGGATAGGAAGCATGTGCATTTCCTTGAGGTCACAGCTTTAAATCTGACCTGTGGCCATAAGAAACACCTTCTGACAGCTCCTTGGCAGCTGCTGTGAAATGAGATATGGATCTCAGGACCATTCATTGTAGCAGGAGTCCAATTCAGCAAAGCTGTGCTGGAGTTACTGCTGGAGAGGGAGTGCTAAACTGAAAGGAAAAGGTATAAATGGAGACAGAGCTACTCTATCCACCTGTCAAAGTGGTTTTGCCAGAGCCACCTTGAAGCCCATTGGGTTAAAGGCTACAGTGAGAGCTTTCACTGGAGAAAGAACAATGTTGGGCAGTGGGGGGTGCATTCCTTTGCTGGCTCAAAGAGTTAGATTAAAAAAGCAGGAGCTTTAGAGTTGAGAAGTGGCCCACCCCACAGATAGCAGAGAGGAGCTGTATTCCTCAGATCTGTCAGATAAAGGATATTTAAAGTCATATACAATCTGCATTTCAATTCAAGAAGAGAAATTCCTCATTTGGAGGGCAACAGGAGCCAGGAAGAAAGAAACCTGGTTCTTGGATTCTAAGGTTCAGATGGCCTTCTTCATTCTACTTCTTAGTATAGTCTTGTTCTTGCTTGCTCAAATGGAAAGGAGAATGCACAATTATTTTTTAGAATCCAAGGTTTTACAGCAAAGTAGATCTAAAGCAGAGAAACAATTGAGGATTTCAGATTTCAAAAGCCTGTATCTGTTTTCAAAAATTCAGAGAAGAAAACCTGGACACAGTAGTGTGTATAAAAAGAATTATCACCTACCAAGGAACAACAATTTGCCAGCACTTCCTCTATACGACTTATTTACATTCTTCAATATTTCCTTCATTTTACTTTACAGAAGTAACTTACTCAGCTTACACATCTAGCAAATGATGAAGCCTGGATTTAATGACACATCTATCTAATTCCCTTTTTTTTTTTTTTTTTTTTGAGATGGAGTCTTGCTCTGTCGCCCAGGCTGGAGTACAGTGGCGCGGTCTCAGCTCACTGCAACCTCTGCCTCCTGGGTTCACGCCATTCTCCTGCCTCAGCCTCCCGAGTAGCTGGGACTGCAGGCGCCTGTCACCACGCCTGGCTAATTTTTTGTATTTTTAGTGGAGACGGGGTTTCACCGTGTTAGCCAGGATGGTCTCGATCTCATGACCTCGTATCCACCCGCCTCGGCCTCCCAAAGTCCTGGGATTACAGGTGTGAGTCACCGCGCCCGGCCCACATCTATATAATTTCTAGACCGTTGTTGTTTCGTTGTACCTTGATATATTCTGGTATAGAAAATGCCTTGAGGAACAGATGTCCCTAGCCAGGATGAAATAGAATGACCTAAAAATCTCTAAAAATAATGATAATGGGCGCACTGCTGAACACATGATTGGAATCTCTTCAATTAATCCTCAGAATAACACTATGCTTTGGGTTCTATTACTTGCCAGTTTTACAGATGAGGAAATTTAGAGATGCTGGTTAACTGGCCTAAGGCCTCCCAGACATTCAGTAATGAAGTTGGGGTTAGGATTCAGATCTACCTTGCTTTCAAGACTCATCCTCCTAATCACTAATGCTGGTGTGGCACATATTAATAAACACTTATTAATGGAGGCACATTAGATTATTTTAGAGGGTGTATAAACAAATACTTTTTATAAGTAGTTGTTTCACTACCAAATTCACTCTTTCACTTTTAAATTCTACATGAATGTCCACAGCCAGTATAAGTCCCTTCCTCCGTGAAGCTTCCCTCTGAATTCTGCTGCCTTACTGCTTGTACCACAAAACTGGACTTTTTACATGAATATCTGGTGGTAATATGTCGTTATTGTTTCTCTTCAATTGTGACCAGAGATAGCAAAAATATCTCAAATCATGTCCTAACTTTGAAAGATGGATAGCAGCTACTGAAGTGCTGTGCTGGAAAGGAATTTGAGGTTGCACGTGAGCTTAGTAGGAAAGGACACCATGATTGATACTAATGTCTGTCTTGGGGCAGGTGAGGTGACAAGAGGCCTGTGTGCTGCACATTTGTCATTCTTGTGCCTTGGTTCTCCAGCTTGCAGGTAACTCTTTGAGAAAATGATCCATGGCTGCTTCATACACTGCACTTCCCTCAGCATGTCACATATCTATAGATTCACTGATCCTGTCTCTCATTTCTTTTGAAGACCATTTCTGAAATTCCATGAGAATCAGAAGCCATTCAGTGAGTCTTCTGTGAATAATAATAATTTAAAAAACATAAAAAAAGAATGAGAAGCCATTATATTTTCACTGTCGATTACAGGTGTAGAATCTGTACTTCTGGTTTGAAGACTGTCTTGGTCCGTCTTCTGTTGCTTATCACAGAAACCTGAAACTGGGTAATTTATAAAGAAAAGGAAATTTATTTCTTAAGTTATGGAGGCTGAGAAGTCAAAGGGTGAGAGGCAGCATCTGGTAAGAGCCTTTTTGCTGTTGGTGACTCTATAGAGTCCCAAGGTGGCTCAGAGAATTACAGACAAGGGGGCTGAGCCTGTTCACATGCTAGCTCAGGTTTCTCTCTCTTCTCATAAAGCCACCAATTCCCCTCCTATGACAACCCATTAATCCATTAACCCATTAATCCATGAGTGAATTAATCCATTAATGAGGACAAAGCCCTCATGAGCCAATCGCCTCTTCACAACCCTATCTCTCAATACTGCCACACTGGGGTTGAAGTTTCAACATGAGTTTTGAAGGCGTCATTCAAACTATAACAAAGACAAAATAGCTGCTTACCGAAGAGCATTGCCTTTTCCTTTCTCCCTACACTGTAATCCAGTAAGTACTGAACAGGAGACTTAAGGATGTGGGAGAGAAGCCAAGAAATGGAATGGATCAGTAAAGCAATGCATTTGGCCAAAATGAGCTTCCACAATAACATTTGGGAGACAGTTTTTCTCATATGCGAATCCAGTCTTAGTCAATCATTTTGTTCCTTTGATCTCATGTCTCTCTGACTTTCTCTATGATTTTATTACTTGTTGCCAAAGAACGGATGGCTGATAGCTAGGAATGATTGGTCCATGGTCTCTGCTTGAGATTTCACCAGCATCATGTTAGGGTGAAAAACAGCAGCTGTCAAGATCTGTTCACAGTGGGCTATTGATCTAGACAAGTGCCTGCATTGGACTCAGAGATATCAAATTATAGCCGGGGAATAATGATCTGGAAACAGAATCCTGTATATTCATCTAGCTTAGGCATTTCTTGACAAAACTATGCAGTAAGCAGAGTGCCAATTCAGGCTCTGCTCATCTCTCCTTTGGCCATGCTCTGTTTATTCTTTACACTGTTCTGAGATGTTTATTATCTCCAGGGCAGGGCCCTCTTTTCTTGAGAAAATATAATCTGTTTTTTATATTATTTCCTCAATTCTAACTCACCCAGCAGCATCCTGGGTCACATTCCTTCAGAACCTTTTCTCTTAGCTTGTTGACTACATGCTGTTTAGAATAAGTTATCCTCAGGCGGCTAATGCATTTTCCCTTCTAAATGGCACTTGCAAGCATAACGCGCTTTTTTTAAAAATGGCTTGTTTGTTTTTAACATCCTGGAATCATGTCCATGGTGTGAATCTCAGGCATTGGGACAGGCCAGTGGAGGAAGTACCTTTGGTTTAGAGGTTTTCACTGAATCATACAGTGACGGGGCCATTCTTCTATTTGAATGCTTCCAGGCAGTGGATCTCAACCAGCATCCCTAGCAGAAGTGAGCTGTCAAACGATTAACAATAACGTGTGAACTGATTTTTGCTGTAACTGAGGCTTCATATGGGTAAACTCACATCTGTTCTAATTTGTAGTTAAGTGGATCATGTCATGCTGCACAGAGTTGAGTAAGACTTGGTGCAAATAAAAGATACATAGCGTAGCATTAAGCTGGTGCCAAAAGAGACCGTATACTTACTGAAACGTAAGGAAAAGCAGGCCTTGTATACATATATGAAAGTCAAAGTTAAGGCAGACAATGCTTTTACTCAGACATTGGTTGGAAATCACTATTCTAGAGTGTTTTGTACCTTTTTCTATTTCCAGAGACTAGCTTGATGCCTGACATAACGAAGGCATTCAAGAACTGTTTTGTAACCTAAGCAGTAAGATTGAGGCTAGCACCTGCTTTTTAACCTCATATGCCCCAATATGAGGCAATCTTGAATTAGGTGATCCTGCACTTTCTCCAAAAAGAATAAGATTTTTTAAAAAAGGTTTTGGTCCAATTGAACATACATACTTCTAAGTCTATAGATGAAGTACCATAGTTGCTGATGTACAAATAGTATTTATTTAGTTCTTTATATATAGATACGTACCTCAAGAGGTAATATATTAATTTAGAAATACTGCTTTTCCCACTTTTATATTTTTTGAGACAATTTTATTCAAACTCTTCAGATGCATTTTTGATATCTTCTTTCTTAGAGTGCTTTTGACACTGTTCTCTCTTCTCCTATTCCTATTTCTTCTGAAGATTCATGTTGTTCAAAGGAAATGTAGGCTGTTGCCCAAAGATATTTCATAGTTGACAGTATAACACTAAATTATGCATGCAGAACCCCATTGGCACCAATAGGCCTGACGCTGGTTCTGGCGTCCATTAATTCTTTATTTCAAGAGTCCTTTTGGTGCTTAGAAAGCACTGCTGTTAGTGCTGGAGTCATCGAGTGAGTGCATTTTTTCTCAGTCTTCCCTGTCAGTAAAAGAATATGGGAATAAGCTGTCTCCTCGAATTTACTTTTGGACTTTATTCTGCCTAGAGGATTAGGAGGGGGAGCCGGGAGCTGATGTAGGAGGATCAGAACAGGAAAGAAAGACACAGTAGTGTGGTCCTGCCTTGGGCTGGATTGTGAAAATTTGGAGCCTTGAGCTAGAAAAGTCTGTGGAGATGACGGAATTCAACACCTTCATAATTTAGAAAAGAAACACACAAAAAGATTAGGGAAGGCATGTTTCCCAGGATGTCTCTTCTGTTGACTCCAAAGGCCATACTCTTAACTACTGTACTGTCCTCCAGAGAAATCTGTGATTCCTGACCTTGCTCATCCTTCACTATGAATCCTTAGGCAAAAGACTTAGCCTCCATGAACCTGAGTTTCCCATTATCTTCAAAATGGAGTAATCATCCTCATGGCGATTTTGTAAGCAGAGGTGAAAGTGCTCAATCCCTTTGACACTGTAGCTCAATATATGGTAGCTACTGTTACTATTATTAATATTAGAGTTGTGATGATTATTATTTTGCATTGTAGGTCTTTTTCTAGGCATTAAGTGCTCTCACTGTCAATATTAGATCAACGAGACAGAAAATTAACAAGGATATTCAGGACTTGAACTCAGCTCTGGACCAAGTGGACCTAACAGAAATCTACAGAACTCTCCACCCCAAATCAACAGAATATACATTCTTCTTAGCACCTCATCACACTTAGTCTAAAATTGACCACATAATTGGAAGTAGAACTCCTCAGCAAATGCAAAAAACAGAAATCATGACAAACAGTCTCTCAGACCACAGTGCTATCAAATTAGAACCCAGGATTAAGAAACTCATTCAAAACCACACAACTATATGGAAACTAAACAACCTGCTCCCGAATGACTACTGGGTAAGTAACAAAACGAAGGCAGAAATAAAGATGTTCTTTGAAACCAATAAGAACAAAGACACAACATACCACAATCTCTGCGACACATTTAAAGCAATGCGTAAAGGGAAATTTATAGCACTAAATGTCCACAAAAGAAAGCAGGAAAGAACTAAAATTGACACCCTAATATGAAAATTAAAGAACTAGAGAAGCAAGAGCAGACAAATTCAAAAGCTAGCAGAAGACAAGAAATAACTAAAATCAGAGCAGAACTGAAGGAGATAGAGACACGAAAAACCCTTCCAAAAAATCAATGAATCCAGGAGCTGTTTTTTTTTTGAAAAGTTCAACAAAATAGATAAACTGCTGGCTAGACTAATAAACAAGAAAAGAGAGAAGAATCAAATAGATGCAATAAAAAATGATAAAGGGAATATCACCACTGATCCCACAGAAATGCAAACTACCATCAGAGAATACTATAAACACCTCTATGCAAATAAACTGGAAAATCTAGAAGAAATGGATAAATTCCTGGATACATACACCCTCCCAAGACTAAACCAGGAAAAAGTCGAATCCTTGAACAGACCAATAACAAGTTCTGAAATTGAGGCAGTAATTAATAGTCTACCAACCAAAAGACGTTCAGGACCAGATGGATTCACAGCCTAATTCTACCAGAGGAGCTGATACCGGTAATTCCTTCTGAAACTGTTCCAAACAATAGAAAAAGAGGGACTTCTCCCTAATTCATTTTATGAGGCCAACATCATCCTGATACCAAAACCTGCTAGATACACAACAAAAAAAGAAAATTTCAGGCCAATATACCTGATAAACATCGATGTAAAAATCCTCAATAAAATACTGACACACAGAATCCAGCAGCACATCAAAAAGCTTATCCACCATGATCAAGTCGGCTTCAACCCTGGGATGCAAGGCTGGTCCAACGTACACAAATCAATAAACTTAATCCATCACATAAAGAGAACCAATGACAAAAACTACATGATTATCTCAATAGATACAGAAAATGCCTTCGACAAAATTCAACACCCCTTAATGCTAAAAACTCTCAAAAAACTAGGTATCGATGGAACATATCTCAAAATAATAAAAGCTATTTATGACGAACCCACAGCCAATATCATACTGAGTGGGTAAAAACTGGAAGCATTCCCTTTGAAAGTGGCACAAGACAAGGATGCCCTCTCTCACCAGTCCTATTCAACACAGTATTGGAAGTTCTGGCCAGGACAATAAAGCAAGAGAAAGAAATAAAGGGTATTCAAATAGGAAAAGAGAAAGTCAAATTATCTCTGTTTGCAGATGACATGATTTTATATTTAGAAAACCCCATCGTCTCAGCCCAAAATCTCCTTAAGCTAATAAGCAACTTCAGCAAAGTCTCAGAATACACAATCAATGTGCAAAAATCAAAAGCATTCCTACACACCAGTAACAGACAAACAGAGAGCCAAATCATGAGTGAACTCCCATTCACAATTGCTACTAAGAGAATTAAGTACCTAGGAATACAACTTACAAGGGATGTGAAGGACCTCTTCAAGGAGAACTACAAATTACTGCTCAAGGAAATAAGAGAGGACACAAACAAATGGAAAAACATTCCATGCTCATATATAGGAAGAATGAACATTGTGAAAATGGCCATACTGTCCAAAGCAATTTATAGATTCAATGCTATCCCCATCAAGCTACCATTGACTTTCTTCATAGAATTGGGAAAAACTATTTTAAACTTCATATGGAACCAAAAAAGAGCTTGCATAGCCAAGACTATCCTAAGCAAAAAGAACAAAGCTGGAGGCATCATGCTACCTAGCTTCAAACTATACTACGAGGCTACAGTAACCAAAACAGTACAGTAGTGGTACCAAAACAGATATTTTGGTCAATGGAACAGAACAGAGGTGTCAGAAATAACACCACACATCTACAAGCATCTGATCTTTGAGAAACCTGACATAAACAAGCAATGGGGAAAGGATTCCCTATTTAATAAATGATGTTCAAAAAACTGGCTAGCCATATGCAGAAAACTGAAACTAGACCCCTTCCTTACACCTTATACAAACATCAATTTAAGATGGATTAAAGACTTAAACATAAGACCTAAAACCATAAAAATCCTAGAAGAAAACCTAGGCAATACCATTCAGGACATAGGCATGGGCAAAGACTTCATGGCTAAATCACCAAAAGCAATGGCAACAATAGCCTAATTGACAAATGAGATCTAATTAAATCAAAGAGCTTCTGCACAGCAAAAAGAAACTATTACCAGAGTAAACAGGCAACCTACAGAATGGGAGAACATTTCTGCAATCTATCCATCTGACAAAGGGCTAATATCCAGAACCTACAAAGCACTTAAAGAAATTTATATGTAAAAAACAACCCCTTCAAAAGGTGGGCTAGGATATCAACAGACACTTCTAAAAAGAAGACATTTATTCAGCCAATAAGCAAATGAAAAAAACTTCATCATCACTGGTCATTAGAGAAATGCAAACCAAAACCACAATGAGATACCATCTCACGTCAGTTAGAATGACAATCATTAAAAGGTCAGGAAATAACAGATGCTGGAGAGGATGTGGAGAAATAGGAACACTTTTACACTGTTGGTGGGGGTGTAAATTAGTTCAACCATTGTGGAAGACAGTGTGTTGATTCCTCAAAGATCTAGAGCTAGAAATGCAATTTGACCCAGCAATTCCATTACTGAGTATATACCCAAAGGATTATAAATCATTCTACTATAAAGATACATGCACACGTATGTTTATTGTGGCACTATTCACAATAGCAAAGACTTGGAACCAGCCCAAATGTCCATCAAGGATAGACTGGATAAAGAAAATGTGGCACATATACACCATGGAATACTATGCAGCCATAAAAAAGGATGAGTTCGTGTCCTTTGTGGGGACATAGATGAAGCTGGAAACCATCATTCTCAGCAAACTATCACAAGAACAGAAAACCAAACACCATATGTTCTCACTCATAAGTGGGAGCTGAACAATGAGAACACATGGACACAGGGAGGGGAGCATCACACACCAGGGCCTGTCAGGGGCTGGGGAGCTGGGGGAGGGATAGCATTAGAAGAAATACCTAATGTAGAAGATTGGTTGATGGGTGCAGCAAACCACCATGGCAAGTGTATACCTATGTAACAAAACTGCATGTTCTGCACATGTACCCCAGAACTTAAAGAAGAAGAAGAAGAAGAAGAAGAAGAAGAAGAAGAATAGAAAATCTCCATTTCTCTGTATCCTAACACAGGTATTGTCAAGTTTACTTTTTTTTGTCATTAGTGTTTATGAAATGGCATCTCATTGTTGTTTTAACTTTCATGTTTCTGATATCTTAACAAAGTTTACCATCTCTTTATGGTGTAAATGGCCATTTAGATTTTCTCTCTTTAAGACCTGTCTGCTTTATAGCAGCATGATTTATAATCCTTTGGGTATATAGCCAGTAATGGGATGACTGGGTCATATGGTATTTCTAGTTCTAGATCCTTGAGGAATCGCCATACTGTTTTCCACAATGGTTGAACCAGTTTACAATCCCACCAACAGTGTAAAAGTGTTCCTATTTCTCCACATCCTCTCCAGCACCTGTTGTTTCCTGACTTTTTAGTGATTGCCATTCTAACTGGTGTGAGATGGTATCTCATTGTGGTTTTGATTTGCATTTCTCTGATGCCTAGTGATGATGAGCATTTTTTCATGTGCCTGTTTGCTGTATGCATGTCTTCTTTTGAGAAATGTCTATTCATATCCTTTGCCCACTTTTTGATGGGGTCGTTTTTTTTTTCTCATAAATTTGTTTGAGTTCTTTGTAGGTTCTGGATATTAGCCCTTTGTCAGATGAGTAGATTGCAAAATTTTTCTCCCATTCTGTAGGTTTCCTGTTCACTCTGATGGTAGTTTCTTTTGCTGTGCAGAAGCTGTTTAGTTTAATTAGATCCCATTTGTCAATTATGGCTTTTGTTGCCATTGCTTTTGGTGTTTTAGACATGAAGTCCTTGCCCATGGAGACACATGCACATGTATGTTTATTGCAGCACTATTCACAATAGCAAAGACTTGGAATCAACCCAAATGTCCATCAGTGACAGACTGGATTAAGAAAAAGTGGCACATATACACCATGGAATACTATGCAGCCATAAAAAAGGATGAGTTCATGTCCTTTGCAGGGACATGGATGCAGCTGGAAACCATCATTCTCAGCAAACTATCGCAAGAACAGAAAACCAAACACCGCATGTTCTCACTCACAGGTGGGAATTGAACAATGAGATCACTTGGACTCTGGAAGGGGAACATCACACACCGGGGCCTATTATGGGGAGGGGAGAGAGGGGAGGGATGGCATTGGGAGTTATACCTGATGTAAATGACGAGTTGATGGGTGCTGACGAGTTGATGGGTGCAGCACACCAACATGGCACAAGTATACATATGTAACAAACCTGCACGTTGTGCACATGTATCCTAGAACTTAAAGGATAATAAAAAAAAAAAAAAAAAAGAAAAAAGAAAAAGACAAAGAAAGATTTAAAAGTGGGGGAAAAAAAGGAAAAACAATGTATCAGGGAAATAAAATCCGGGAGATATACAATAGTGTTAAGACAAATATTTAAGGAAAAAACCATTATCAGAAATAAAATGAATTCCTAGACATTGATAAAAAGCTATAGTATACTGGTAAATATTTAATAGGCACTCAGGGGAAGGGGAAGACTTATTTCTAGTGTTTTTCAATTTCTGTGGTGAAAATATCCTTACCTTGGCCAATTTCAAGTCACCAATGTGAAGTTAACTGACTCACAAAATTCTAAAAATTTAACATCAGCTCTTATGGGTTGCAACTCTTATGAGTAAAAGTTAGTTTCAGCATCTTCACTCAACAAAAGGTTCAATTCACTGGGAAAATAAAGCAATTAAAAACAAAACCAAAAAAACAAAAACAGCAACAAAAGAGACCTGTCTGCTAACGTCTTTTACCTATTTCTCTCTCTCTCTCTCTTTTTTTTTTTGATTGATTTATATTAGTTTTGGATACTAATCCTTTGCCAGTTATGTATATTGCAAATATCTTCTCCCATATTGTAATTTATGTTTTAACTTATTGATGATGTCTTTTTGTTGAGAAGAACTGTTAGGTTTTAAATAGTCAAATTTACCTCATTTTTCCTGTGGCTTGTACATTATATGTATTATTTAAGCAAATCCTTTTCTACCCCAATATTGTAAGTGTATTCCTCTATATTCTCTCAAGTTTTAAAATTTTGTTTTTTCTTTAAATTTGGGGTATTAACCCACTAGGGCCTGGTATAAAATATGGCTATATGTTAATTTATTTTACAACATTGAGATCAATTAAATAATTGTCCTACCATTATTTATTGAGCAGGCCTTCTTCCTCCATTGGTTTGTAATGCCACACTCATCATATATCATGTTGTCATATATAGGAGTTTGCATCCATTGTATTCTGTTGATTGTTTATTGTTCATATGCCTATATCATGCTGTCTTCATTAGTATAGTTTTGTAATATGTTTTGTTATTGACAGTTGGTGAATCCTCCAACTTGCACTTCAAAGCTGTCTTGATGACACTTGGCCTTGCCTTTTCCGAGTGAATTTTCTTTTCTTTCCTTTTTTTGAGATGGAGTCTCGCTCCGTCGCCCAGGCTGGAGTGCAGTGGTGCAATCTGGGCTCACTGCAAACTCCGTCTCCCGGATTCATGCCATTCTCCTGCCTCAGCCTCCCAAGGCGGGACCACAGGCGCCCGCCACCATGCCCGGCCAATTTTTTTGTGTTTTTTCTGTAGGGACGACGGAGTTTCACCGTTCCAAGTGAATTTTCTTGAACCATCACTGCTCTCTTTATATTTTGATTTCCCATGTTTGATAGTGACACCGATTCCAAGAAACATTTGTATATTATATATTAAAAAAAACTCACCGATGTGAGTGTAATGACAAATGCCAATATACAGACCTTAAAGCTAAGAGACAATAGAGGATGGTGGGGACTATGCAAAACTGAAGAACACGTGCCCTTTTCCAAGGGGACAATTCTCATCAGCTTCAGCTGCTTTTGGCCATCTGGGAGTATAGACTAAGTTAAAGAGAAAAAAGAAAATTCAGGAGAATCTGGAAAGTTGTATTTTCTTTTTCAATATGAATTTTCTATTTATTAAATCTTTTTTTTCTTTCTGTACCTCTTAGCTCCTACCTACTTTTGTTAAATATTATGTCAATTCTTTATAAAATGTGTGCACTAAAGAAAATATCTCCAAGGCCCAACCCAAGGCACTTTCCCAACATCGGATTTGAATAGTTTCCAGATCACATTCAATAGGAAAAAGGCAGATAAAAGCGTAAGTTTGAAGCAAAGAATCTTGGGGCTGTCATGTGACGTTGAGGTGCTATGTTTGTAAGCTCATCAGTGGATCCAGAGTATAGTCCTATGAGCCCCAAGAGTCCAAAGTAATTATTTCAGTGCTAGATGTTTTAGCTCTAAATGTTTGAGACAGTTTTCAGGGAATTATGGCATGGGGCATTTTAATAAGAGGATTTTAGATGGCAAAAACAATACATTCTACTATACTGAGACCTCTGTGACCCCACCTGCCATCTTGCCCTCCTCCCTCTGGTTTTCAAGCTGTGTTCTTTCTTCTTGGAAGTGACTTTTATTATAATTATCTCACTTTCCTCCACATCTTTATTACAATCAGTATGTAATATTTATGTTTCTGAGATTGCATCTTAACAAAATAATGGGGCCCAAAGTTGTCTTCTTAGAATTATATATGCAATAGGTTTTCCTTTTAAGTATTAGCTACAGTTTGAAACCTGCTATGTGGGGACCTCTGTAAGTGGTCTTCTAAAGCTAGAGTTATATGTTTTGGGAAAAACCAATCTACTTCTTTCATATTTTGCTGTTTATTTGACTACTGATTATCTTGAAGAATAGACTGTTAGGTCCAAAATACCTAACCCAGGTCTAAAACACCATTTAAGATCTAAAACACTATTTTGCTTTAGCTTGCCCACAGAATCATGTGGGCAACCAAAGCTGGCATAAGCTCCTATACCAGGAAGTAGCAAGTATTGAAAAATGTCTACACCAATTTTCATTACAGAACAAGATAGGACAGCACGCCATTTTTCTACTCTCTGCTTCCTGGGTGCTGAAGGAGATGTATGCTATTTACAAGGTTTATTTTTTACAAATGATGATGCCAGAGATCATATCATGATAAGATATAAAATATAGAAACGTTCTATGTTTCTTCTGTCTTTCTGTTTTTTCATCATAGAATCTATCTTGCTCCAGACAGATCTGTTTAAAAGGAAACATTCATGTACTTGAGCTGACCCATGCCAATGGCACTATCCTTCACTCACTCAACGAACACTGTTAAGGCTTTAGGTATATAGTGACACCCAAGACAGCCATGGCTTATGCTCTTCTAGTACTTGCATTGAATAGCAAGGGTAAGATATAGCCAGTTAACATCTAAATTAATAAAAAATAATTTTAGATAATAATAAGTACTTGGAAAAAATTAAAGGAATGGAGTTGAGGATGACTGTGTGTGTGAGAGAAGGGGGTGAGGAGAACTATGTTTTGAGCATAAAAGCAGCTTTGAGTATGCTGTAATAGTGTATATCATTATCACATAAATAAAGCACAAGTGCCAGAATACATTGTAATGCCCATTTGGTGGGGAGCACAGCATGGAACAGCTTAAGTTAGGCATCTCTTAGGTTTTCTTGTAAAATCACAGTGGTTGTATTAGTAGTGCTGGTGGTAGTAATGGTGCTAATATCAATAATAGTACTAGCAATGATGAAACTGACAGCTGTGAAATATATTAAGAATGGTTGGCTGGGAGCGGTGGCTCACGCCTGTTATCCCAGCACTTTGGGAGGCCGAGGCAGGGGCATCACCTGAGGTCAGGAGTTTGAGTCCAGCCTGGCCAACATGGTGAAACCCTGTCTCTACTGAAAATACAAAAATTAGCTGGATGTGGTAGTGTGCACCGGTAATCCCAGCTACTAGGGAGGCTGAGGCAGGAGAATCACTTGAACCCAGGAGGCAGAGGTTGTAGTGAGCAGAGATCGCACCATTGCACTCCAGCCTGGGAGACAGGGCAAGACTCCATCTCAAAAAAAAAAAAAAAAAAAAAAAGAATGGTTTTGTGTTTGTATCACTGTAACATTAACATTAAGACTTTGAAAAAGTTGTTTTCCCCCTTCCCATGTGTATGTTCAAAGAGGCAGTTAGAACTGATGACCTCTATGTTTCCTCTCACACTCTTACTAAATGAAAAAAGTGTTTAAATTCTCTTGGTCCTCATGTGCCTTCTTCTTATACTGGGTTTTTCTTCCCACTGGTTATTCATTATTCATTTCATCTTCATCTTCATCTTCAAGTTTTCCTTTAATAGTTAGCCATATGATTCAGTTCTGAGAAATGCTTTTTTTTTTTTTGGCAGAGAAGTCCCAATTCTGGGCAAGACTTTAGGACTATTCCAAGGAGAAAACAGAGTATTGAAAATGTATGGACATAGCATAGTGTAGAAATGAGGGGACTAGGTTCCTAGAGTCAGAGGTACCTGGGTTCACGTCCTGATTCCACCATTCCCAGGCATGGGGCACTGGACAAATGGCTTCACCTTTCTCACATTTTCTTTGCTGGCATATGAAGTGGAGGCAATGGTAGTATCTCCTTCATTGGATTTTTATGAGGTTATAATGAAATAATGCATGTAAAATGTCTGTTATGCAGTGCCCAATCAACGTTGGTTGTTAATATTATCACTGTTTCAGTACACCTGAAGACCTTTAGAACTGGTTATTTTTTCATGATCAGTTTCTGATCTGAATGGAATGTGAGATAATTCCAGTTGGAAGAGTCTTTGGGTCTAACCTCCCGTCTGAGGCAAATGGCCTTTATTTAGACCCCATAAATGATAGATGTCTATTCTCTGCTTGACTATGTTCTGCCTTGAGCAGTTCACTTTATCTTTCCATTGATAGAATAGCTTTGATAAAAAGATAAATTTTGAAAATAGTGGAAATAGCCTGGAAAGGGAGAAAGAACGGATTATCTCACCTCCAGAGGAATTATTTGCCTTAAAAATATAATAATTCAGTAATGTTTCTCCAAGGCTACAGTTTTATCACTGGGTTAGTCCTTTAAGAATACACATCTTCAAAGTTTGGGATCTATGCCCCCAAAAGGGGTCCGAGGCAATTTTCAGTTGTTAAAGTGGTGAAACCCTGAAAGAATATTTTCATTCCTTTTAGACATGCATCTACTTCTTCTGGTGGATGGAAACAGCTGTTTAATGACTGCCTAGTCACATTGCCTAGTGGCTGAGAACTGGTTGTGCCATGGTTTCACCCAGTGGAATACCCAAGGGCAATTAGGAAGACAATATCATTATGCAAGTTAGAAATAGGTCAGGATTTGGGACAAATACCCAGATGCTTGAGAAAGTAGCTTTGGGATTTGAAGGCCCCTGGAGTGAGAAGTTATTTGGGTTGATATGCCTGGGGCTCTCTTTGTTTTGTTCTAAGCACTTATGCGGAAGGAGAGCAATTCTGAGCACACTCCTTAGATATAAGCTTGGGTAATGCTTGTCAGTGTACTATACAGACTGAGATGGATAGATATCAGAAGCAGTATATCAGAATGGCATTGAGCATGTGCTATGGAGTTAGACAGATTTGTGTTTGATTACTGCTCTTCTACTTCTTAGCTGAGTGACCTAAGTGATATTATTTAACTACTTTGTCAGTTTTGTCATCTCTACATTGGGTATAACAATAGCATCTATCATAGGGAGTTGTATGGATTAAACACAGTAATGAATGTAAAGTGCTTAGAATAGTGCTAGGCAACTGGAAAGTAATTCAGCAGGATGTGGTAATGTGTTATGCCTCACTTCTCTGCTGCTACCATGTTGCCTTCAATGGCCTTCCTTCCCATTCCTTGACTTTCCCTGCAAAGAGTCCACAGTCATGGTTCAGCTGCCACAAGTGCAGAAGTATTTATTTTATCACAGGTATATGGATTTGTAAATGTGTAAGCCAGATCCATGACTGGAGAGCAGGTAGAGACGAGTGTTGTCCAGCTTATGGGTATCACCGATGGATATGCCCTAGGGAGTAAAGCTCTCACTAAAAGATCATTGACACTCTGTGGCCAGCAAGACAGAGTAGGCATGACTTGGATCCCAGAAAAAGGTTTGTGAAACTTTGTAGGTCTGATTTATTTCAAACATCGAAGGACCTTGTGGAAAGCCAGGCTTCACTTTAGAGGCTTATGCTGTTGAAATGATGCAAACATTTAGAGTCATGCTGCACACTCAAAGTGGCCAAAGACAGAATGTTAGAGGCAAGAGCTCAGGCACTGGTACCAGACAGGCTTGAGTGCCATTTATTCACTGTGCGGTCTCTGTCGGCTTTCATAAATTAAATTTCAGTTTCTTCTTCAAGTGGAGATGCTAATATCCATCATGTAATATTGAATAGATCACAAGTAATGAATATAAAGTATTCAACCAGAGTTCGGTGTACGAAGTTAATACCTAGTATTTGTTATATTAAATATTATTATTGCTATTATTTAATCCTAAAACCACATTAAGGCACATAATCATCTTGTATAAAATGAACTCTATATTATATAATACTATAAATATTTATTAAGAACCATTTTAGATTCTGTGATGACTAAACCCATTTTAGATTCTGTAATGAAGGCATATAAAAACTGTTGTCCTTAAGGAATTTATGTTTCAGTTGAAGAGACAGACACAAACAATCCTAGACAAAAACCCCAAAGTGCTAAACAGAAGGTACAAGCACCATACGTTAAGGACAAGAGGGATGCAGAGATTAAATCTGCATCAGGGAAACCAAGTAAGTCTTTAAAGAGGAAGTGTTTTGATAGTAGCATTCTGGTGTGTGCACGTTCTTGTTGAGTGAGCAGTGTGAACAAAGCCTCAGAGGTAGGACTGTGTAGAGCGTGGGTTGGAAATAGGGGATGGTTAACTGTGACTGGCTGCTACAGAGTGTTGATAGATGTTGTATAAGAAGTTGGAAGATTGGGTTAAGGTTTGATCCTAGAGGGCCTTGAATATGCAAATAAAATTTCGGCAAAAATGTATTTTAAAAGAGTGACTTCATTCACTGATTCCTTTCTTCCTTTATTCAACATTTATTTAGTGCCTGAATTTTGCCAGTTACTGTTATGGAGATAAAGCAGTGAACTAGATAAAGCTGATGAGTTTCTAGTGAGGAAGAAAGACTGTTACATAAGTAATTCTATTAAAGTATGTTGAATGCCTCAACAGCTAGGGAGGGAAGGAAGCATCTTTTTAGATGTCCCAGCCCACCACTGGGGTGGGGGCATCAGAGAGGGCTTTTAGGGGAAATGACTCTAAGCTGAAAATCTAAGGAACTGACTTGGAGTTAACAGGTGAAGAGAATAGAGGGAGAATATTCTGGGTGGAAGAAATAGCACCTTATAACTTAGAGGTCAGAATGATCATGTGGGTCTCAAGAATTGCAAGTTACTTCAGTACTGGTTGAGCATTGAGTGCAAGGTGTTTGGAGGGATAAGGGGATCATAGAACATGGTGTCTCATGCTGAAGAGTCTGGATTTTTATCTTGAAGGCCTGAAATAATTTGCATCAGTGTTTGCTTTGGGAGTAGAGAGGCAGAGTGTTTGCATGACCCAGTGGTGTTTGTATTTTGGAAAGATAACTCTCAGCAGATTGAAATATAGGGATTGCAAGAAGCGAGACCAGAAGGAAGAAGACCAATCTCGAGACTATTGCAGTTGTTTCAGCAAATATGTCTGTGTTTACATTGCCACAACATGTACCACCCTGGAAGAGAGAAAGAGCAACTGTTTTCTGGGATTATCTCCTCACCCTGCTGATGTGCAGAATGTACTTGGTTACCTGTGGGAGCTGGGGCACATGGGGTTTACATCACGTTAAGCAATGTTTCTAGCAATTATCTAACATGAGGCATCTGTGCTCTCCCAGTGAGAGGAGGAAAGGATCCCGTTTCCTGCCATGGGGATGCAGGGAACATGGCTTTTATGTCCTTGTGGCAGAGTTTGCTGGACATCAGCAAGTATTTTGCAAAATTACCTGGAAATGGTTGCATTGCTTTCTAAGAGATCCACATTTGCCTATAGAAGAGAGAATCAGGGAAGAACAGTGCCCATTTACTCTAATGAGACCTAAAGCCAGCAGCAGCAGCTCCAGAGAAACACAAGTAGGGCGGCTGATTTGACAGCAATTGAGTGCACTTGTGAAATTTTTCTTTCTCCCCTAGGAAATCAAAATAGCAAACAGCATGATATTGGAGTGTGCTGATGCAAAGCTTCCCAACTCAGAGCTTGTCTGATTCCCTTGTCAAATGAAGTAGGCCTGTAGGATCATTGGAGATGACTGGAGCTGCTTTTCTTGGTCCTGCAGACATGTAGCTTATTCTCTCTGTTGCTGGCCATTTGCCTCTGCTGTGGTTGAAGAGAGAAGACCAGGAAAACGTGAACTAGAGTTTGCTATTCATGCAAAGGCTGAGTCAGACCTTAGACCTGGGGAACTGGAGGTACAGAAAACACATTGGACTTGAAAATCAGTCTCTAGCTGGTGAGTAACTTGATTCTAGAACGTGTTTCATTACTGTTTTAGGTTTTTAAAAAAAATTTGCTGCCTAACAAATTATTACGGATTTAATGGCTTATAACAGCAAGAATTTATTGTCTCCAAGTGTCTGTGGGTCAGGAGTCCAGGTATGGTTTCACTGGTCCTTCGTTCAGCATTTTACAGGGCGCAAATCAAGGCCTTAGTCAGCTGTGTCCTCATTTGGAGGCTCGACTAGGGAAAAATCCACTTCCACACTCCCTTGAGTTGTTGGCGGAATTTATTTTCTTTTGGCTGTAGGACTGAGGTCTCTGCTTTCTTGATGGCTCCCAAATGGGGCTAATCTTTGCTTCTAGATGCCGCTTGGCACATAGTGCCACATGGCCCTCTCCATACCCTGGGAACGTTCTCCTTCATGGCTGGGAGCAGATTTCTCTGTCATTTTAATTCTGACTGGATTTGAGAGCTTGCTTGATTAGGTCGGCCCACCGAGGATAGGCTTCTTTTTTATTAACTCAAAGTTAACTGATTAGGAACCTTAATTTTATCTGAAAAATCCCTTCTGCCATATAATGTAACATAATCATGGAGTGTTATCTTATATACGTAAGTCCAAAAGTCTTACGTATATAAGAGGATGCATACACCAGCATGTGGAATTCTTGAGGGCAGCCTTAGAATTTTTCCAATCACAACTACCTACCAGGTTCTTTCTACAGGCAGACTTTCTAAACTTATGGAGAATATTTCAAAATTTGCAAAATGGGTACATTCTCACTCCTACCTTTACCTGAGCAGGTAGAGTCACAAGTGATATGATATTTGTGGTTTATAAATTACTAAATTCTCTATGTACAGGAGGAACTGTGTCCACTGAAACCACCAAGCAGCTTTCTGAATGTAATTTTTTTTCTAATATTCACCATTTAAAGATAATTAGTTTTAAATATTATTAACGTTTTATTGTTACATCTTTAGATGATTTATAATTTTCGTTATTACAATTAACCAGATGAAAGGGTATGAACAATGTTAAAGGTTAGTGATTTTTTAAATAAATATTGTTAAATTATACTCTTAAGAAGGGTGTCAATGGTAGCCATTTTGAAGGATTTACAATTACCCTAAAAGGAGAGAGATATAGACCTCTGAGGCTTGTTTACCTAAGGATGAGAGAGAGGTTTCACAGAATGGTTTGAGGTGAAACAATGGATTTGGGAGCTACAATTATGACCAGTCTCCAAAGACCTAGCATCTCAGTTCCTCCTTAGGTAGGCTTTATGGGGTTCTATTTTACCTCAGCATTCCCCTTATTACTAGATTAGATGTTATTTTAAATAGTGCAATTAGTTAATTATTTCAGAAAATATCTAGAGCCAAATTTTCAAAGACTGATTTCCCTGTTTGCAGGTGCAATGGTCACTGTGGAACCTGAGGTACAGATTTTTTATGCTCTGTTTCTCTTACGTATTTTAGGGGAAAATTGCTTCTCTAGTATGTAATATACATTGTAGAGTTAAACTACAAATAAATGAATATGTACACAAAATGGGTGCTTTAAGTTTGGACTTTAAATTTTAAATGAACATTTGGAAGAATAATATTGGTGACAGTACAGAGTTCCTGCATTTATTAGTTATTCATTCACTGACAAATGTTTATTGAATGCCCGTTATGTGCCAGGTATTGTTCTGGATGCTGAGGATGTATCAATGATTAAAACAGTCCAAATCCTTTGAAATCATGGTGCTTACATTTCAATAGGGGCAGACAATGTATATGATGAGAATAACTTTTTGCGATGACCTATTGCCTTATTGATTCATACCCTACAAACCTGTAGGATGAGGAAGAAAGATGATATGATTCCCATTTTGTAAATGTAAAGTTGAGGATCAGGTAGGTTGGAGGACTCTCCCAGGGTCACATAGCTCATAACTGGGAGTGAGACAAGACCTTTAGTTATGGTATTTCTGAGAATGAGGCAGGCACACAGCCACAGAGATTCTTGGCTGACTGATATTCTGAAGCAGTGACTTGCCAACTGGTGCAGCTAAAAAGTCTTCTAGGTGCTTCGTTTCTTAGAAGAGACTTTGTTGTGTGATAACATTCCACAGAAAACTGGTGTGGCTGGGGGAGCACCGGAATCAACATTTTCTGGAGAAGTTCTGTAAATGGGGGCTGGGTGCATACCAGGAAAGGAATAGTTGTGCTCTCTCTCTTTTTTTTTTTTTCTTTTCTTTTTTGAGACAGAGCCTTGCTGCCCAGGCTGGAGTCCAGTGGTGCGATCTCAGCTCACCGCAAGCTCCACCTCCTGAGTTCACGCCATTCTCCTGCCTCAGCCTCCCAAGCAGCTGGGACTAAAGGCGCCCGCCACCACACCCGGCTACTTTTTTGTATTTTTGGTAGAGACGGGGTTTCACCATGTTAGCCAGGATGGTATTGATCTCCTGACCTTGTGATCCGCCTGCCTCGGCCTCCCAAAGTGCTGGGATTACAGGCATGTCATGCTCTTACATTTGTGTGTGGAGCTTCATTTACAAAGTATATTCACAATCAATCACTTCTTTTAATTATCTCCATGATCCTTTGAAAGCAGGATTAGTGGCTTATCCCCATTTCACATATGAGGAAAGTTGAGTCTTAGAGAAATTAATTGATTTGGTCCAAACTGCATGGTACTCAGTGACAACATGTAATGGAGATAGGTAAGCACCAAGAGTTCCTATTTTCTGTTTATATGTTCTCTTCAAAAATGCGTTAGACTGCAGAATTCTAGTAGTCACAGGAATAATGAGAATGCCAGGAGTATTAAGTATATGTTGACCTAAAAGACGAGCAGTAGTTTCTTTTTCGGTCTTAGGTGCACATGCTTTCTGAATCAGGCAGCCAATGGTATGCCACCCAGGCCTTCCCCATGGTCTTATGGTGGTTCTTTGGGTGAATAGTACCTCTTTTCATTCATCCAAATCTTTTAGAAGGCCCTGCATACTAAAAGTTATTTGGAGTCTGGCTTTTCTTATCTGGGCTAACAACCAGACACAAGGAAGAACACGTTTTAAGGAAAGAGAAGATAGCTTTTACAGTTAATGGGATGTTGCTGATACAGTTTACTCAGACTCACTCAAGGCAGCCTTGTGCAATGGAGAATGTTTTTCTTACAGTTCTTCCTTGTCCTTTTATGTACCAAATTAAAGCAAATTATTATTTTTGGAATAGATAAGGCATACCCAAAAGCACAAAAAGTATACATTAAAAAAGGAAGCTTTTTTTCTACCACCTTTTCCAGTCACCCAGTTCCCCTCCCACAGTCACCCAGTGCTGTTTCTTCCCAATTATGAAATCATCTCATTGCTCCATTGCCCTCCATTTACCCACTGACTGCTCATGAAACCCAATGGTCTTTAGAGAGAATAACTCATTCATCCATCCACCTATCCACAGATCCACCTATCCACCCACTCATCCATCCATCCATCCGTCCATCCATTCATCCATCCAAACACTTTTTTGAGTACATACTTTTCACTTAGTAGCATAATAGAGTCTGGATATATTAGACAAAAGTCATAGCCCTTGACCTCAAGCAGCAGACATTTTCCAGAAATGTCTTGAATCTTTCATCCCCATTAAAGCTTAAACGCCTTGTTTTCCTTCACAGTTGGGGCCCTGCTCCTTGCAAGCTAATGTGATAAATTAATTTGTGTTAAGATTTTAATGGATGATTACGTGCTGTGTTTTCCAGATAATACCTATAGTTCATAGGGGTTTTCATTTCAAAGGATATATTTATTGCAATAATTTTAAAAAGCATTATGAAGGAGGCATTTTAAAAGGATGGTACAAGATGGATAGTAGAGTATAGAAGTTTTAAACCCCTCTATGCCTCAGTTTCCTCATTTACAAAAAGGGGCTGATAGCACAACAATATTTTTTCCCATAGAGTTTTTATGAGGATCAAGTTTAGATAATTCCTCTAAAGAATTTAGCAAAATGCCTGGCACATATTAAGCCTCCGTGATTGTTATAATTGTTATTGTCATTGTGGTTTTCACATAGTTGGTTTCTAAATCTACCTGTCATAGACCTGCCTGTTTAATGGGCCACTTTACTTCCAAATTCCCACAGGCAGGCCTGCTCCTCTCATCAGCGATAAGTACACAAAGGGAGGGCAGGACCTAGCATTCCTGATATGTCATTACGTAGAAACCACAAGTACTGACAAAATGTCAAGATACTCCTTGAAAAGAAAAAGGACTTGAACAAAACTGCCTTTGGGCTGGGAGACAAATGTAGATGTACACACCAGGCTACTCACACTCTCTTTTCATAGAGTGCAACCTTTCTGCTCTAGAATCTCTTCTTGATACTTGTTTCAAGGACCCCTAGGGCCCAGTCACAGCCCTGTTCTCCCAGAGCTCCTGGGCCTAGGAGGCAGGTGTTAGGAGCAGTTCCTAAGCTCCATTTGTCTGTTGAACAGCCACGTGTAGCTAAGGCTATCAAAGCTGGGCTGACTTAGTGGTTCTGGTAGATTAGACTTGAAAACACTAATTTTTACTCTTCTGGGACCAAGAATAAATTCAGCCAGCTCAGGTGAAGCAAATTTTCAAACCACTTTCCTTGCTACTCAGCCTTGCCCATTTTCTGAATTTCTTTTGACTTTCTGTATGTGCTACAAGCTGTGCTGGGCTAAAAGCATTTTTTATCTTGCTTTCTGGAAAGGAAGTCCACTCATTCTGCAACCATTTTCCACGTGGGCTGAGGTGGAAAATTATACTGCTTTTTAATATCATTTTAATTGAGAGGCCAGATCAGGACTTATATCATGGTTCTCTTGTCTTTAATTTCCATTTTCTGCCCATAAAATGCTCAGTTAATAACCAGAGATCATAGTTCTTCCTGAAAGAACAGGAGGAGCTGGCTGTGATAAAGGGGTTATTCCTTCCAGTTCAAGTTATTATTCAAAATCTCATTAAGAATACATTTCTCAGTTGGGCGCGGTGGCTCATGCCTATAATCCCAGCACTTTGAGAGGCTGAGGTGGGCGGATCACCTGAGGTCAGGAGTTCAAGACCAGCCTGGCCAACATGGTAAACCCCCATCTCTACTAAAAATACAAAAATTAGCCAGGCATGGTGGCACACACCTGTAGTCCTAGGTACTGAGGAGGCTGAGGCAGGAGAATCTCTTGAACCGGGGAGGCGGAGGGTGCCGTGAGCTGAAATGGCGCCACTCCACACCAGGCTGGGTGAGAGTGAGACTCCATCTCAAAAAAAAGAAAAAATTTCTTTTTTTCAAGAATCCTTCAGATTTCTCCAGAAAGCGTTTAATAAAGAAAACATTTCTTCTTGTGAGGAGTGGGCAGACGGGTTTGGGGGTTGGGGAGGTGAGGTGAGGAGATGATATATATGTATGCTTAATAGAACCTGTATAGATTGCCTAATTGCCTTATAGAGATAGTATATTTTGGGCAATTGGACAGTTCTGTGTAAAATACAATGTGTAAATAGTTCCCAAGTCATGTGTGTAAAATATTCCCAAAATTCTTCAAAAGGAAGACACTACTTTCTCCATATGAGGCCTAATAAGGATGTTTTTTATTGGGTCACAGGTGTGTAGAATTGGATAAATAATAAACATTGAAGCATGGCACACTTTCATCGTTTGTACATCCAGGACATATTTATATTTAGTTAGCTATTTGACAGTAATTGCCAAGGCCCTGCTTAGCACATATAAGGAAATGGAAAGAGGTCAGCATGATGAGTTGAGTGAATATTATAAGATCAAGTCAGAGAGGTAGCCTGGGGCCATGATCATACAGAACGTGGATTTTATTCTATGTGGGATGAGAAGCCACTGGTAGTGGTGGTGCATGGGTTGATTAGAGTTGTTATGTAGTAGAAATTAAGTTTTGAAACGGTAATTGCCACTTTGAGAAGAGCTTTGTTATATGAGAGAGGTAGTCCAGGGTTGATGTAGGGAGATCAGGTGATGAGCTTTTCCTGTGGTTTCGCTGAGAAATGGCGATGGTGCGGTATGGACTAGGAAAGTAGTGTTGGCAGTTGTGAGAGATGGTTGGTTCTGGATATTTATTTTATTTTAAATTTTTATGGATTTAAGGGTATAAGTGCAGTTGTGTTATGTGAATATATTCCATAGTGGTGAAGTCTAGGCTTTTAAAGTACCCATCATCTGAATAGGGTACATTGTACCCACCCCCTTCTACTGTCCTACCTTTTGAAGTTTCCCATGTCCATTATTCCACTCTGTATATGTATGTGTACCCATTGTTTACCTCCCATTTATAAGTGAGAACATGTGGTTTTTGACTTTATGTTTCTGAATCATTTCATTAAGGATAATGGTCTCCAGTTCCATTCATGTTGTTTTAAAATACATGATTTCATTCTTTTTTATGACAGTTGTATTCCATGGTATATATACACACCTTTTTTTTTTTTTTTTTTTTTTTTGAGACAGGGTCTTACTCTGTCGCCCAGGCTGGAGTGCTATGGCACAATCTCAGCTCACTGCAACCTCTGCCTTCCAAGTTTGAGCGATTAGCCTGCCTCAGCCTCTAGAATAGCTGGGACTACAGGCATCCGCCACCATGCCTAGCTCGTTTTTGTATTTTTAGTAGAGACAAGGTTTCACCGTGTTGGCCAGGCTGGTCTCGAACTCCTGACCTCAGGTGATCCACCTGCCTTGGCCTCCCAAAGTGATGGGATTTAAAGGCATGAGCCACTGCATCTGGCCTATACACGACATTTTAAATCCATTCATCTGTTGATGGATACTTAGGTTGATTCCATGACTTTGCTATTGTGAATAGTGCTGCAATAAACATACAAGTGCAGATATCTTTTTTGATAAAATGATTTCTTTTCCTTTGGGTAGATACACAGTAGTGGGATTACTGGATTGAAGGGTCATTCCATTTTTAGTTATTTGAGAAATCTCCATACTGTTTTCCATGGAAGTTGTACTAACTGACATTCCCACCAAGAGTGTATAAGCATTCCCGTTTCTCTGCATCCTTGCCAATATCTACCTTTTTTCACTTTTTAATAATAGCCATACTGACTGGTGTAAGATGGTATCTCATTGTGGTTTTAATTTACATTTCTCTGATGATTAATGATGTCGTGTATTTTTTCATGTTTGTTGGCTGCTGGTATGCTTTCTTTTGAAAAATATCTGTTCTTTGCCTACTTTTAAGTAGGATTATTATTTTTTTTCTGATTGAGTTGTTTGAGTTCCTTGTAGATTCTGGGTACTAGCCCTTTGTTAGATGCATTATTTGCAAATATTTTCTCCAATTCTGAAGGTTATCTGCTTACTCTCTTGGTTATTTCTTTTTTTATGAAGAAGCTTTTAAGTTTAAGTACTATTTGTCTATTTTTGGTTTTGTTCTGTTTCTTTTGAAGACCTAGTCATAAATTATTTGCCTAGGCCAATGTCCACAGGAATTTTTTTCTAGGTTTTCTTGTAGGATTTTTATAGTTTCAGGTCTTATTTTTAAGTCTTTAATCCATTTGAAGTTAATTTTTGTATATGACGGGAGATAGAGGTCCAGTTTCAATCTTCTGCACATGGCCTTCCATTTTCCAAGTACCATTTATTGAATAGGGTATTCTTTCCCCAGTGTATGTTTTTGCCAACTTTGTCAAAGATCAGTTGGTTATTTTGAAAGCAGAGCCAACAATAGTTGTTGATAAGATGGAGGGAAGTCAAGAATTATAATGCATTTATAGTCCTTCGTAACTTTGTAACCCACGTATGGTTTTAGTGGTCACTCTATTTAAAGTATACATTTTCAGTAATCACAGTTTTCCATTTTCTGATAGTGCCAGAGGCTTACAGTGCTATTTGGTTCTTCCTTCAGTACACTAATTGACTCACTCTAAAGATTTGCTTAACCAAGCAAGAGAATTAGTTACATACATTATGTTTTCTCCACACAGTCAATTCCAATAATTCTGATTAGAGAAACAAAAGATGTTGGATTTTTACTGCAATTTGAAAAAATGACTATTTGTTTTCTGCACTTGAAGAGAATAAATAAGTTTTATAAAAATGCTGACATATACTGTCTGTGGTCTACTGTGACCTGTTTTTTAATTTATTATTTTGTTTCTAAGGTTTATTCATGATGATGTGCACAGCTACAGTTCATTCATTTTCATTGCTATGTAACAATTCGTTATATAAATATATAGTAAATAATTGATTTATTTTCCTGTCAATGGTCAGTGAGTTGTTTGTAGATTTTTGCTGTAAGAAACAACAGTGTTATGAATGTCTTTGTATATGTCTTCTGGACAAGCGATTCTGTATGTACGATTGGTAGTATAATTGCTGGTTCGTAGACTATAAAAATATGAGAAAATTCATCTTTGAAGGGTAATGACAAATTATTTTCCAGAAATAGTTGTACCAATTTATACTACTGCAAGCAGAGTTTAAGAGATCCTTACGTACTAGCCAACACTTGGTATCATCAATATCATATTATCAAACTTTGTGTTTCTGGCAAGTATAAAATGTTATCTTTGTATGCATTTCCTGACTACTAATGAGGTTGATTGATGTCTTATGATTATGGGACATTTGCTTCTCTCTTCTATAAAATTACTGTTGATATATTTTGACATTTTTTCCATTGTATTGTTTAATTTTTTATCATTGATTTATAGGAGCTCTTTGGATATCATGGCTATTAATTTTTTGTTAGTTACACGTGTTGCAAATATCTTTTCTTAGTTTGTGGCTTGATGCTTCACATTCCTTCTGGGGTCTTTTGATGAACAGAAGCTGTTAATGTTTAATGTAGCCAAATTTATAAATCTCTTTTATAATTAGTGCTTTTATTTGCTGTTTTGAAATAATTTTTTACTATGAGTTAATACACATATTCTCTATTTTCTTATAAAAACTTTACAGTTTTGTTTCTTACCTCAAGCCTTTAATCCAGTTGGACTTTATTTTTGTGTATGGGATAAGAAAAGATATATAGTTTATTTTTTTCCCTTATGGCCTAAGAAATATATATTTGGTCTTTGTCCTTAGTTGTTGGAACATATTGACAAAAACTTTTGGAATCTCCAGGACAGTAAGAGTGTCTTTTGTATGCTAACAAGATGTCTGGTGACTGGGGGTCCATAGATAGTTTCAGGATAGGGACTGGTTGCCAGAAAGACCAAGACATGATTAGAAGACTAGAACTTTCAGTCCCATCCCTCTCCCTCACCTTCAGGGAGGTGAGGGGGACTGGAGATTAAGTTAATCAACCATAGCGAATAGCTTAATCAATCATACTTGTATAATCAAACTGCCATAAAAACTCCTGAATGATAGGGTTTGGAGACATTCTGAGTTGGTGAACATATCAAGGTTCTGGGAAGGTGGTATGCTCTGAGAAGCCATGGAGGATCAGCACACTTCCCCACTATTGCTTTATGTGTATACCCTCCATTTGGATGTCCCCAGGTTATATCCTTTATAATAAAGTGGTAATAGTAAGTAAAGCACATTCTTGAGTTATTTGGGCTGTTCTAGTGAGTTATTAAATCTGGGTGGAGGCATGAAAATCCCTGAACTTACAGACGGTCATCTGACGTACTGGTGACAACTTGGTACTTGCAACTGGCATCTGAAATGAAGGCAGTCTTGTGGGGCTGAGGCCTTAACTTGTGGGATCTGATGCTAACTCCAGGCCGACGTCATTAAAATTGAATCAAACTGTAGACCACCCAACTGGTGTTGGAGATTTGGAGAGTGCTGTTGGGAAAGGTGTATGCATTTGGTGTCAGAAGTATGAGCAAAAACAGTTCAGATCCTTATATGGCGAAACACTTATTTTAGCACTATTTATTGAATAACCTTTGCTTTCCACAATGATCCACAGGGTGTGGATATCTACCTACCTACCTACCTACCTACCTACCTATCTATTTATCTATCAGTCTGTCTAGCTCAAGTTTCCACAGATACATAAATCAGGTTTTTGGCTTTGTATACTACTTCACTTCAATTTGTCTAAGTCTGTGTCAATGCCATTACATTGTTTTAATTACTGTGGCTTTGGGGTTTTTTTTTTTTTTTTGAGAAGGAGTCTTGCTCTGTCACCCAGGCTATAGTGCAGTGGCACAATCTCGGCTCACTGCAACCTCTGCCTCCTGGATTCAAGCGATTCTCCTGTCTCAGCCTCCGAGTACCTGGGATTCATGCCACCATGCCCAGCTAATTTTTGTAATTTTAGTAGAGATGGGGTTTGGGGTTTCACCATGTTGGCCAGGCTGGTCTCGATCTCTTGACCTCATGATCCGCCCCCGTTGGCCTCCTAAAGTGCTGGGATTACAGGCCTGAGCCACTGCTCCCAGCCTGTGGCTTTAGTTTAAATGAGGTCTTACATCCAGTAGCAGAAGTGATTCTTCTTCCTGATCACCAAACTATCTTATTATTTTCTTCAGGAAAGTCTCTACCATTCTCAAATACCTTTATATTACTTTAAAATTCTGCCAAATATACAGATAAATTTGTGGAAAAGGAATATTTTAATAATATCTATTTTTTAAAAAAATTGTGATTTATAACCTTTTATTACTGCTATGTTAGAATAAAATAAATTTTTATATGTCTTATATCTAGCCACTTTGTTAAACTTTTTTTTTTCTTTTTTTGAGATGGAGTCTCGCTCTATTGCCCAGGCTGGAGTGCAATGGTGTGATCTCGGCTCACTGCAAACTCCACCTCCTGGGTTCACGCCATTCTCCTGCCTTAGCCTCCCAAGTAGCTGGGACTACAGGCTCCTGCCACCATGCCCAGCTAATTTTTTGTATTTTTAGTAGAGACAGGGTTTCACCGTATTTGCCAGGATAGTCTTGATCTCTTGACTTTGTGATCCACCCACCTCGGCCTCCCAAAATGCTGGGATTACAGGCGTGAGCCAGTGCACCCGGCCTTTGTTAAACTTTTATAGTAAATAATGTGTTCATAGATTCTTTTGGATTTTAAATACAGATAATTTGTCTAGCTTTTTATATGCTGCTTTTCCTACTGTCTTTTGTTTATTTATCTTAAATTATTTATTCCATTTTTCTCTATTGATACATTCAGAACTTAGGCCAAATTATTTATAATTTTTAGTAGTTAACTTTGAAACTTTCTATGCATATTTAACTAAAGAAAGTTCAAATATCTTAATAACCTTCTTGAACAATACAAGAAATCATAATAATTTAACTCCAATGATCCCTCCCAAGTTTATGCTATTTTTGCCCAGTAGGTTAATTCTTTTATTAAAGAATACACAAGAAATATTATTATTATCTCACATGCATATATTTGTTTTGGTTCATCTATATTTCCAACAGTTTCTTTGCTCACTAATCATTGTATCTCAGATTTGTTCCTAGAGAATATAATTTAGGATTTCCTTTAGCATAAGTAGTTGCTGCTATAGTCTGTTAGTTTTCGTCTTAAAATGACTTTATTTCACTACTATTCTTTTTGAATAACAGCTTTATAGAGATATAAGTCACATATCATACAATTTACCTATTTAAAGTATGCAATTAAATGATTTTTAATATGTTCACACAGTTGTGCAACTATTACCACCTTTAAGTTTAGATCATTTTATTTACCACCTGAAAAAAATTGTGTTGTTATTAGCAGTTATTCCCCAGATTTCCTCAGCTCCCAGCCCTAGACAATGGCAAATCTGTTTTCTGTCTGTAAAGCTTTGTTTATTCTGGACAGTTAACTTAAATGGAATCGTATAATAGGTGGTTTTCTTGGACTGGCTTCTTTCATTTAGCATAATGTTTTCCAGGTTTATCTATGTTGTAGCATGTATCAGTAGTTTTTTTTTTTCTCTTTTTTCTTTTACTTTTAGTTGATATGTAGTAACTGTACATATTTATGAAATACAAAATGATATTTTAATACATGTATGCAGTGTGTGATGACCAAATAGAGTTACTAGTATATTCATCTTTTTTTATTTTATTTTATTTTATTTTATTTTATTTATTTATTATTATTATTATACTTTAAGTTCTAGGGTACATGTGCATAACGTGCAGGTTTGTTACATATGTATACTTGTGCCATGTTGCTGTGTTGCACCCATCAACTCGTCAGCACCCATCAACTCGTCATTTACATCAGGTATAACTCCCAATGCAATCCCTCCCCCCTCCCCCCTCCCCATGATAGGCCCCGGTGTGTGATGTTCCCCTTCCCGAGTCCAAGTGATCTCATTGTTCAGTTCCCACCTATGAGTGAGAACATGCGGTGTTTGGTTTTCTGTTCTTGTGATGGTTTGCTAAGAATGATGGTTTCCAGCTGCATCCATGTCCCTACAAAGGACACAGACTCATCCTTTTTGATGGCTGCATAGTATTCCATGGTGTATATGTGCCACATTTTCTTAATCCAGTCTGTCACTGATGGACATTTGGGTTGATTCCAAGTCTTTGCTATTGTGAATAGTGCCGCAATAAACATACGTGTGCATGTGTCTTTATAGCAGCATGATTTATAATCCTTTGCGTATATACCCAGTAATGGGATGGCTGGGTCATATGGTACTTCTAGTTCTAGATCCTTGAGGAATCGCCATACTGTTTTCCATAATGGTTGAACTAGTTTACAATCCCACCAACAGTGTAAAAGTGTTCCTATTTCTCCACATCCTCTCCAGCACCTGTTGTTTCCTGAGTTCATGTCCTTTGTAGGGACATGGATGCAGCTGGAAACCATCATTCTCAGCAAACTATCGCAAGAACACAAAACCAAACACCACATGTTCTCACTCATAGGTGGGAACTGAACAATGAGATCACTTGGACTCGCGAAGGGGAACATCACACACTGGGGCCTATCACGGGGAGGCGGGAGGGGGGAGGGGGGAGGGATTGCATTGGGAGTTATACCTGATGTAAATGACGAGTTGATGGGTGCTGACAAGTTGATGGGTGCAGCACACCAACATGGCACAAGTATACATATGGAACAAACCTGCACGTTATCCACATGTACCCTAGAACTTAAAGTATAATTAAAAAAAAAATGTATATTCTTAGAAGAACTTTTAAATCACTTCGAGGAGTTAACAAGAGAGTGAGAAATTACTGAACTGAGATCCAAAATGAGACATGAATCTAGACAAGTGGGTCTAATCAGCAGGTCCACTTTTGCACTGAGAGAGTTTGCTGATCCAGGTAAGGTGGCTGGGAGACCGAAGTATACCTCGACACAGAAACTTTGAGTTTCCTAAGGCAAGGATGTGAATATAAGTAACTTATTGAGAGATAATCCTAGAAAACACAATTAGGGTAGTGAGGAAGTTAGTTTGGAAAACAATATCAACAAATAATGATATTATTAAGCAAGTTCCCACTGTAGGTAACTAAAGGTCATTTGTACTATGAAACTTTGGGAAGCAGTGTAGAGCATGTGACTAAAATCCATTTCATCCTAGGAGAAAGGGAGTTGGAATATTTATCCACCAACTTTCACCAGTCATTGCTTTAATGTTACTCCAAGGAAAGTTTTTATTTTCTGGCATTGCTAACTTGTCATGTATGTGAAGAGAGTGAACTCTGGCTACTGCAGAAACCCCTGAGGCAAAGATATGCAGATTCTGGTAGTCAGTAGGCTGGTATATAAAATATAATAGTAAAGCCCAAGGAGTTACAGGTAAAATAACTCAAGCATCTGCTTTAGGTGACCTCACGAAGGTACAGAGAAAAGTCCAAGCCCAAGACAGACAGCATATAGGGACCTTAGTAAAATATCCTTTACTTTGTGCTAGCATCTGGAAGGAATTAATGCTAAAAGTAACAGTGAGGAAAATAAAAATAAAAATCTGCATTGGACAAAAGGAATTCCATTTTAGAACTAAAGTTACTTCTACACATAAATTTTAAAATACGACTTTTAGGAAACAATAAAACAATGTGTGAACAGGAGATAGACATCATGAGGAAGAACTGGGAAGACAACAGACAACAGAAATAGACTCACAAGACTTCAGGTAATGGAATTACCAGACACGAGCCAGCTATGTTTATTATAGTCAAGGAAATAAAAGCCAAGAATTACTATTTTAACAGGAAACCAGAAACCATAAAAGTTGCCATACTAGAACCTTGAAAAATAAATGGAAATAAATTTTATACATATAAATTTATATGAATAAAAATATAAATCTGGAATTGAGAACTCAATGGATACGTTTAAGATCAGATTAAACAAAGGTGAAAACAGAATCAATGAACTGAAAAATATATAAAAGAAAAAAGTCAGAATCAAGCATGAAGCAACAAAATGCGGGTGAATCACCTGAGGTCAGGAGTTCAAAATGAGCCTGGCCAACATGGTGAAAACCTGTCTCTACTAAAAATACAAAAATTTACCAGGCGTGGTAGCAGGTGCCTGTAATCCCAGCTACTTGGGAGGCTGAGGCAGGAGAATTGCGTGAACCCCGGAGGTGGAGGTTGCAGTGAGCCAAGACCACGCCATTGCACTCCAACCTGGGTGACAGGAGCAAAACTCCACCTCAAAAAACATGTGAAAAATAACTCGATATATTTTTTCAGTTAGAGACATGGAGAACATGATGAAAAGACCTCACATACATATAATTGGAGTCCTGAAAGAAAAGGAGAGAACAGACAGATACTATTAAAAGAAGTAAGTTCTGTGAATTTTACAGAACTGATGAAATACATCGTTACATATTCAAGATAAATAGAAGCTAAATAGAATAAATAAAAAGAAAAGGACATAATTAAATCAAAGTGGCTAGAAAAAAAAAGAAAAATCTTTGAATGAGACCAAAAAAATGATTACTATCTACAAAGAAGTAAAATATAAACCAGGGGCTAACTTCTCAACAGCATACTGCTTGAATGATTTCTTCAATGTAGTGAAGTAAAATGACTGACAACCTAAAATATTATACCAAGTGAATGCATACTTTAAACATGGAAGCAAAACAAAGACATTTTTCAAACAAAGAACTGATAGTTCACCACCAGAAGACTTACAAAGTAAGACAATTACCAAGGGTGATTTTAGGCAGAAAAATACTCATTACAAATGAAAAATTAGAGATGCAGAAAAAAGTAGAGGGAAAAAAGATAAATATATAGGAATGCCTAAATAAGTATTGACTTTATAAAATAATAATAATACTGACTTGAGGTTTTACACATACATACCCATACACACACACTTATACACACACATTAGCATTTAATTTGGGAGGGGGTAAATATGCACAGTATTCTGAGGTGGACTGATTTTAGGAAGAGAATAAAAGTGTCAATTATTAAAATACTTTCATAAGTGAAGAATACAAGTTATAATTTCTAGGATAAACTTTAAAAAATAGACAAAGACTAAGTAACTTTTGGTGTGCTCAAGGAATATAAACAGAATGATTAAACAGAATAGTCAATCCAGAAAAAGAAATGAGAGAAAAGATGATATATAGCAGGTGACAGAAAATTAAAAATACTAATAAGACAGGTTTCAGATATCAGGAATGACACTACATAGAAATATCTACTTTTTTTAGTAATTAGGTCAGATTTTTAAATTATATTTATTTTTTTCTCTTTATTATTGTTTTTAACTTTTAGGTTCAGGGGTACACCTGCAGGTTTGTAATATAGGTAAATTGTGTCTCACGAGGGTCTGGTGTACAGATTATTTTATCACCCAGGCAATAAGCATACCCAATAGATAGTGTTTTTACCTACTCCCTCCTTCCACCCTCCACCCTCAAGTAGGCCCTAGTGTCTGTTTTTCCTTTCTGTGTGTCCATGGGTACTCAAGGTTTAGCTTCCACTCATAAGTGAGAATATGTAGTGCTTGGTTTTCTGTCTATGCATTAGTTCGCTTAGGATAATGGCCTCCAGCTGTAAAGGATATGATCGTGTTCTTTCTTATGGCTGTGTAGTATTTCATGGGGTATATATACCACACTTTCTTTATCCAGTCTACCACTGATAGACATTTGGGTTGATTCCATGTCTTTGCCATTGTGAATAGTGCTGCAATGAACACAGATGTGCATATGTCTTTATGGTAGAATAATTTATATTCCCTTAGGTATATTCACAATAATGAAATTGCTGGGTCAAATGGTAGTTCTAAGTTCTTTGAGAAATCACCACACTACTTTTCACAAGGGCTGAACTAATTTACATTCCTACCAGGAGTGTATAAGCATTCTCTTATCTCCACAACCTCACCAGCATCTGGTTTGTTTTTTTTTTTTTTTTTTTTTCTTACCTTTTTGTAATAGCTATTCTACCTGGTGGGAGATGGTATCTCATTGTGGTTTTGATTTGTATTTCTCTAATAATTAAGGATGTTGACCATATTTTAATATGCTTGTTGGCTCTCTCTCTCTCTCTCTCTATATATATATATAGTTTTGAATATATATATCTTTTGAATGTATATATTCTTTTTGAAAAAAATATATATATATATTCTTTTGAATATAGATACATATTCTTTTGAAAAGTGTCTGTTCACGGTCCTTTGCCCACTTTTTAATGGGGTTGTTTGGTTTTTGCTTGTTAATTTATTTAAGCTTTAAAGGGATTCTGGATATTTGACCTTTGTTGGGTGCATAGTTTACAAATATTTTCTCCCATTTTATGGGTTGTCTGTTTACACTGTTGAGAGTTTCTTTTGCTGTGCAGAAGCCCTTTCATTTAATTAGGTCTCATTTGTCAATTTTTGTTTTTGTTGCTCTTGCTTTTGATGTCTTCCTCATAAAATATTTTCCAGGTCCTATGGTCAGAATGGTATTTCCTGGGATATCTTCCAGGGTTTTTACAGCTTTAGGTTTTACATCTATGTCTTTAACTCATCTTGATTTAATTTTTGTATATGGTGTAAGGAAGGGGTCAGGCAACAATCTTCTGCATATGGCTAGGCACTTATCCCAGCACCATTTATTAAATAGGGAGTTGTTTCCTCATCATTTGTTTTTGTCAACTTTGTCAAAGGTCAGATGGTTGTAGGCATGCAGCTTTATCTCTGGACTCTGTATTCTGTTCCGTTGGTCTATGTGTCTGTTTTTGTAGCAGTAGCATGGCTGTTGTGGTTTCTGTAGGCTTGTAGTTTAGTTTGAAGTTGGGTAACATGATGGCGCTAGCTTTGTTCCTTTTGCTTAGGATTGCCTTGGCTATTCAAGCTCTTTTATGGTTCTATATGAATTTTAAAATACTTTTTTCTAATTAATTGAAGAACGTCATTGATAGTTTAATAAGAATAGCATTGAATCTGTATTTTGCTTTGAGCAGGATGGCCATTTTAAAAATATAAATTCTTCCTATCCATGAGTATGGAATGCCTTTCCATTTGTTTGTGTCATCTCTGATTTCTTTCAGCAGTTTCTTTTTTTTTTTTTTTTTTTTGAGGCGGAGTGTCGCTCTGTCACCCAGGCTGGAGTGCAATGGCCGGATCTCAGCTCACTGCAAGCTCCGCCTGCCGGGTTTACGCCATTCTCCTGCCTCAGCCTCTCGAGTAGCTGGGACTACAGGCGCCTGCCACCTCGCCCGGCTAGGTTTTTTTTGTATTTTTTAGTAGAGACGGGGTTTCACCGTGTTAACCAGGATGGTCTCGATCTCCTGACCTCATGATCCGCCCGTCTCGGCCTCCCAAAGTGCTGGGATTACAGGCTTGAGCCACCGCGCCCGGCCCAGCAGTTTCTTAATAATTCTCATTTCAGAGATATTTTACCTCTTTGGTTAGCTGTATTCCTAGGTATTTTATTCCTTTTGTGGCTATTATTAATGGGATTGCATTTTTGCTGTGGCCCTCAGCTTGGACATTGTTGATATATACAAATGCTACTGATTTTTGAACATTGTTTTCATATCCTGAAATTTTGCTGAAATTATTTGTCAGGTTTAGGAGCTTTAGGGTCAAGACTATGGGGTTGTCTAGGTATAGAATCATATCATCTACAAACAGAGATAGTGTGACATCCTCTCTTCCTATCTGGATGCTTTTTATGTCTTTCTCTTGCCTGATTGCTCTGGCTAGGATTTCCAGTCCTATGTTGAATACAAGTGGTGAGAATGTGAATCCTTGTCTTGTTCCAGTTTTCAGGGGGAATGCTTCCAACTTTTACCCATTCAGTATGATATTGGCTGTGGGTTTGTCATGGATGGCTCTTATTATTTTGAGATATATTCCTTCAGTGCCTAGTCTGTTGAAGGTTTTTCACATGAAGGGATGTTCAATTTTAAAGAAAGACTTTTCTGCCTCTATTGAGATGATGATGTGGTTTTTTATTTTAGTTCTGTTTATGTGATTCATCATATTTATTGATATACATATTTTGAACTAACCTTGCATCCTATGGATAAAGCCTACTTGATCATGGTGGATTAACTTTTTGATGTGCTGCTGGATTCAGTTTGCTAGTATTTTGGTGAGAATTTTTGCATCAATGTTCATCAAGGATATTGGCCTGAATTTTTCTTTGTTTATTGTGTATTGGCCAGGTTTTGCTATCAGGATGATGCTGGCCTTATGGAATTAGTTACTGAGAAGTCTCTCCTTCTCAATTTTTTTGGAATAGCTTTAGAAGGAATTTTACCAGCCCTCCTTTTACATCTGGTAGAATTTGGCTATGAATGTATCCTGTGCTGTGCTTTTTCTGGTCGGTAGACTTTTTATTACTGATCCAATTTTGGAACTCATTAGTGGTCTTTTCAGGGATTCAGTTTCTACCTGGATCAATCTTGGGAGATCGTATGCTTCCAGGAATGTACCATTTCTTCTAGGTTTTCTAGTTTGTGTGCAATAGAGATGTTTGTAGTAATCACTGAGAGACTTTTGTATTTCTGCAGGGTCACTGATAATGTAACCTTTGTCATTTCTGACAGTGTTTATTTGGATCTTCTCTCTTTTTTACTTTATTAGACTAGATAGCAGCCTATCAATCTTATTTATTCTTTCAAAGTACAAAATCCTGGATTGATTGATCTTTTGTATGATTTTTGTGTGTGTCTCAATTTCCTCCAGTCCAGCTTTTTTGTGTGTGTTATTTCTTGTCTTCTGCTAACTTTGAGGTGGATTTGCACTTGTTTCTCTATTTACCCTAGGTGTGATGTTAGATTGCTAATCTGAGATCTTTCTAACTTTTTGATGTGGGCTTTTAGTGCTATAAACTTTGCTCCTACCACTGCTTTAGCTGTGTCCCAGAGATTCTGGTATGTTGTATCTGTGTTCTCATTAGCTTCAAATAATTTATTGATTTCTGCTTTAATTTTATTGTTTATCTAAAAGTCATTCAGGAACAGGTTGTTTAATTTCATGTAATTATATCGTTTTGAGCATTTTTTAGTATTGATTTCTATTTTTATTGCACTGTTGACCAACAGTGTGTTTGGTATGTTTTGGGGTTTTTTGAATTTTCTGAGGGTTGTTTTATTACTTATTGTGTGATCAGTTTTAGAGTATATGCCACATGCAGATGGGAAGAATGTATATTCTGATGATTTAAGGTAGAGAATTATGTCTATGTCTGTTAGACCCATTTGGTCAAATGTCAAGTTCAGGTCCTGAATATGTTTGTTAGTTTTCTGCTTCGATGATTTGTCTAATACTGTCAGTGGGGTATTGAATTCCCCCGCTATTATTGTGTGGCTATTTAAGTCTTTTCATAAGTGTCTAAGAATTTGCTTTATGAATCCAGGTGCTCCCCTGTGTTGGGTGCATATGTATTCAGAATCATTAGGTCTTCTTGTTGAACTGAACACTTTACCATTATGTAATGCCCTGCTTTGTCTTTTTCAATCGTTATTGATTTAAAGCCTGTTTTTGTTTTTGTTTTGTTTCCTGAAATTAAAATAGTAACCCTGCTTTGTTCTGTTTCCCAATTGCTTGGTAGATTTTTCTCTATCTCTTTACTTCGAGCCTATGCTCATCATTGCATGTGAAGTGAGTCACTTATAGACAGCATACAATTGAGTCTTGCTTCTTTATCCAATTTGCCACTGTGTGCCTTTTAATTGCTCATTAACATTCAAGATTAATACTGATTTGTGCGGATTTGATCCAGTCATCATGTTGTTAGCTGGTTATTATGCAGACTTGATTGTGTGGTTGTTTTATAAAGTCAATGGTCTCTGTACTCAAGTGTGTCTTTGTGGTGGTTGGTAACAGTCTTTCCTCTCCATATTTAGCACTCCCTTAAGGATCTCTTGTAAGACAGATAAGGCTGGTCTGGTGGTAATGAATTCTCTTAGCATTTGCTTGTCTGAAAAGGATCTTATTTCTCCTTCATTTATGAAGTTTAGTTTGGCTAGATATGAAATTCTTGGTTGGAATTTCTTTTCCTTAAGAATGCTGAATGTAGGCCCCCAATCTCTTCTGAGTTTAGGGTCTCAGCTGAAATGTCTACTGTTAGCCTGATGAGATTCCCTTTGTAGGTGATCTGCCCGTCTCTCTAGCTCCCTTTAATTTTTTCTTTCATTTCAGCCTTGGAGAATCTGATGACAATGTGTCTTGGGGATGGTCATCTTGTACAGTATCTCACAGGGATTATCTGCATTTCCTGAATTTCAATGTTGGCCTCTCTGGTGAGGTTAGGGAAGTTTTCAAGGATGATATCCCAAAATAAGTTTTTCAAATTGCTTGATTTCTCTTCTTCCCTTTCAGGGACATCAGTGAGTCATAGATTTGGTCTCTTTACATAATCTCATATTTATCCAAGGTTTTGTTCATTCTTCTTATTTATTCATTCTTCTTTATTGTTTTCTCTTTATTTTTGTCTAACTGAGTTATTTTGGAGAACTGATCTTCAAGCTCTGAGGTTCTCTCCTCAGCTTGGTCAATTCTGCTGTTAATACTTGCAATTCTATTATGAAATTCTTGAAATGAGTTTTTCAGCTCTATCAGTTCATTTTGGTTATTTCCTAAAATGGTCATTTCATCTTTTATCTCCCATGTCCTTTTATTTTCTACCTTAGAGTCCTTACTTTGGGTTTCGACTTTCTCCTGAATGTCGACGATCTTCATTCTTATCCATATTCTGAATTGTATTTCTGACAATTCAACCATTTCAGACTGGTTAAGAACCATTGCTGGGGAACTAGTGTGGTTGTTTGGAGGTAAGAAAATACTCTCTGGCCTTTTGAGTTGCCTAAGTCCCTGTGCTGGTTCTTTCTCCTCTAGTCTGCTCCCGGGTCTTGGAGGAACCCCTGCTGGTTACTGTCTGTGTACCTTCATTTCTTTTGTTGGATGTTCTGGTCCATGGGTCTCTCTTAAGCAGGGGTAGCAGGTGGCAGAGAGGCCATATTCTTGCCAGGTCAGCCCCAATCTGCTGTCTGAGTGCTTCCTGGGGGAACATGGGGTTGCACCTGCCTGCTGAGTTTAGGCATAAGTGGGACTGCTGGACTGGAAGCTCTAGCAGCTGTATATGTTTGGCTACTAGAGGAGGTGCTCAGTGGGGTCACCCACCTTGCCATCCAAGTGCTTCCCAGGAGAACAGGAGGCTGTGCCCACCAGCTGAGTTCACACAGAAGTGGAACCACTAGGCTAGGAACTCTAGCAGGTATTTCCTGCCTGGCTACCAGTGGCAGGGGTGAATGGGGCCACCCACCTGCAGTCCAGGTGCTTCCCTGGACAACAGGGGGCTGCAGCCACCTGATGAGTTCAGACAAAGTGAGATCACTGGTCTGGAAGCTGGCACTGGGCCTTGTCTGGTGAAGGAGAGTGGAGCAATCTAACTGCTCCCAGGAACCACAACTGCAGCCTCTATTAAGGTTATGGTGTTGGTGCTGGTCTGCTCCAGATCCCAAGACTTATATAGGTCCTGCTAGATTGGAGAGATGACCCTGTAAAATGCCCAGGTAGCTGTCTGCCTCATAGAGAAGAGCAGTGATGGAGTGCAGGGGGGGTCCAAGGAAATTCTCTCACTCACAGTCTTGCACAGGTCTCTGTGGAGGGTGTGAATCCCCTGGGGGGCTCTCACTCACACTCTTTCCCTTGTTGGAGAGGTTCTACTGACTTCACACTGAGCCCAGACAGGCTACTGCCCAGCTTTGCTCCTCCCTGCTTTCTGTGTCCCCCGGCTCCCTTGATGGCTCCCGACATGGTTTCTTGGATAATCTGCCCACAGGGTTAGTGTTCACTAGCCCCTTTGTTTCCTCTCTGTGAGAGCAGTGCTCATGAGCTGCTTCTAGTCCACCACCTTGACCCACCCCCTGGAAATACCTTCAGGTTAAGAGAAAAGATCATCATTCTCAATTTTAAAAAAAAAATGATAATTCAAAATAAGTATGTAGAACACAAGGACACAGGACCCAGCCTGAAGCGGAGCCACCTAGCCAATGCATAGGCTTATGGGAGATACTGACTAATTGTTGGGTGCCATTGAAATTTTGTCTTCTTGTTATACACCAAAATCTGGTTGAGACAGAAATTAGTACCTAGGTGTAAAGTGCTGCCATGATGTAATACTGGCTATGAGATTGAGTGGCAGGTGTAGAAAAACAACTGTAAAATCTATTCAGCCTCTAAGACAAGTATTTTCTCCTACATTTTCTTCGAAAGTGGCCAAATCAGAATAGAAGGATCTTGTTTAAGGTGATAAGGGTTAACTACAAAAATATAGAGAAAATATCAAAGTTAATCACAACAGGTCAAAATTCTTCTTTATGAAATCAGGAAGAGATAAGAAACCCACTCTCATCTAATGTATTTAGCAGTGAACAAAAGACCTTAGAAGCTCTAAGACAAAAGAAGCTCTAACAGCTGTGTATGTCTGGCTACTAGAGGAGGTGCTCAATGGGGTCACCCACCTTGCCATCCAAGTGCTTCCCAGGAGAACAGGAGGCTGTGCCCACTAGCTGAGTTCACACAGAAGTGGAACCACTGGGCTAGGAACTTGAGCAGGCATTTCCTGCCTGGCTACCAGTGGCAGGGGTGAATGAGGCCATCCACCTGCAGTCCAGGTGCTTCCCTGGACAACTACGGTAAACAAAATAAATATATTTATTTAAATAATAATATATTATATAATGTAATTATATAATAAATGTATTATATAAATATATATTAAATAAATATTAAAATATGTAATATGAAATATATAGAGAGAGAAGAACTGTAAATGAAGAAGTAAAATGGTCATTAAAATTCTGGCAGATAATGTTTCTGTACAGTGAAGATCCAAAGACTATACCGATAAATTATTAGATCCAAAGACTTTACAGGTAAATTATTAGAATTGACAAACGAATTTAGCAAGGTCAATTTTTTTTTTTTTATATGGGATCTCGTTCTGTTGCCCAGGCTGGAGTGCAGTGGCACAATCTTGGCTCACTTCAACCTCCTCCTCCCAGGTTCAAGTGATTCTCCTGCCTCACCCTCCTAAGTAGCTGGGATTACAGGCATGCACCAACACAACTGGCTAATTTTTGTACTTTTAAGGAAGACAGGGTTTGACCTCAAGTGATCTGCCTGCCTTGGCCTTCCAAAGTCCTGGGATTATAGGCATGAGCCACTGCAATCAGCCTCAATTTTTAAAAATTACTTGCAATACCATAAACCAGCAACCAATAGAAAATTAAAAATTTTTCTAAGATACCCTTCATAATATATACAAAATTACCAATACATAGGATAAATCTAGCAAAATGGGTATAACTCTACTCAAAACAAAAACATTGCATTATTGGATTAAATTAAACAATACTTAGTGAAAATATATACCATTATCAGATACACGAAGACACAACTTTTTTAAAATTAATTTTCCACTAGTTGATCTATAATTTCAAAACAATCCCTATCAAAATCCCCACAGATATTTTTTGCTTGTTTGATTGTTTTTTGTGGTAAATGAAATACTAATCCTAACATGTATATGAAATGGCATACTTGAAGAATAGTAAAATATAGTAGATCTAGCTCTATGAAAAATTAAGACTTATTTAAAAGCTACAGTTTATTACAAAAATGTCATAGGGGTATAAACATTGACAAATAGACCAATGGAACAGCTCAGAGAAAAACAGACCCATAAACAAATGACACTTTGTATCTAAGATGAGAATGCAGAGCAGTGTGAAAACCAGGAGTTTTACGAACTGGTATTAGGACAATTGGACATCCATATGCAAAAATAGTTGTAACTTGATCCTTACTTCATACTATATATAAAAATCAATTCCAGGTGAATTATAAAACTAAATATAAGAGGAAGAAAATTAATTTCTTCCTAAAAAATAAACAAAGATAAAATAAAACAATAAACGATATAAGTAAATATATTCATGTACTTAGGTAAGGGAAAGACTTACATAATCTTAAAGGAAAAGATTCGCAATTTGAAATCATTTCAATTAAAAACTTTTCCATCCAAAACACAAACGACAAACCACAGAATAGGAGAAAACATTGGCAACAAGTATAATTACAAAGGAATCATATTCATAACATATTATAAAATCCTGCAAATAAGTAAAAGACAGACAATTCAATTTTTTTAATTTTATTTTTTCATAAGTCATTGGGGTACAGGTGGTGTTTGGTTACATGAGCAAGTTCTTTATTGGAGATTTTTGAGATTTTGGTGCGCCCATGGCCCAAGCAGTATATACTGCACTCTGTTAATAGCCTTTTATCCCTCACCCCGCTACCACCCTTCCCCCCAAGCCCCCAAAGTCCATTGTTTCATTCTTATGCCTTTGTGTCCTCATAGCTTAGCTCCCACATATCAGTGAGAACATACGATGTTTGGTTTTCCATTCCTGAGTTACTACACTTAGAATAATCGTCTCCAATCTCATCCAGGTCACTGCTAATGTGGTTGATTCATTTCTTTCTATGGCTGAGTAGTATTCAATCATAAATACATACCACAGTTTCTTTATCCACTTGTCGACTGATGGACATTTGGGCTGGTTCCATGATTTTGCAATTGTGAATTGTGCTGCTATAAACAGCATGTGCAAGTATCTTTTTCAAGTAATGACCTCTTTTCCCCTGTGTAGATACCCAGTAGTGGGATTGTTGGATCAAACGGTAGTTCTATTTTTAGTTCTTTAAGGAATCTCCACACTGCTTTCCCTAACAGCTGTACTAGTTGCATTTCCACCAGCAGTGGGGAAGTGTCTCCTGATCACTGCATCTACACCAGCATCTACTGGTTTTTGATTTTTTTTTTATTATAGTCATGCCTGCAGGAGTGAGGTGGCATCGCAATGTGGTTTTGATTTGCATTTCCCTGATCATTAGTTGACTATTTTTTCATATGTTTGTTCGTCATTTGTATATCTTCTTTTGAGAATTGTCTGTTCATGTTCTTAGCCAACTTCTTGATAGGATTGTCTGTATTTTTCTTACTGATTTGAGTTCATTGTAGATTTTGGATGTTAGTCCTTTGTCAGATGTACATATTATAAAGATTTTCTCCCATTCTGTGGGTTTTCCATTTACTCTGCTGTTTCTTTTGCTGTGCAAAAGCTCTTTAGTTTAATTAGGACTCAGCTATTTATTTTCGTTTTTATTGCATTTGCTTTTGGGTTCTTGGTCATGAAATCCTTGCCTAAGCCAATGTCTAGAAGGGTTTTTCCAATGTTGTCTTCTAGAATTTTTATAGTTTCAGGAATTAGATTTAAGTCCTTAATCCATCTTGAGTTGATTTTTGTATAAGGTGAGAGATGAGGATCCAGTTTCATTCTCCTACATGTGGCTACCCAATTATCCCAGCACCATTTGTCGAAAAGGGTATCCTTTCCCCACTTTATGCTTTTGTTTGCTTTGTCAAAGATCAGTTGGCTGTAAGTATTTGGGTTTATTTCTGGTTTCTCTATTCTGTTCCACTGGTCTATGTGTGTGTTTTTGTATTAGTACCATGCTGTTTTGGCGACCATGGCCTTACAGTGTAGTTTGAAATCAGGTAGTGTGATGTCTCCAGATTTAGTTCCTTTTGCTTAGTCTTGCTTTGGCTGTGCAGGCTCCTTTTTGGTTCCATATGGATTTTAGACTTGTGTTTTCTAATTCTATGAAGAATGATGGTGCTATTTTGATGGGGATTGCATTGAATTTGTAGATTGCCTTTGGCAGTATGGTCATTGTCACAGTATTGATTCTACCCATCCATGAGCATAGGATGTATTTCCATTTGTTCCTGTTGTCTATGATTTCTTTCAGCAATGCTTTATAGTTTTCCTTGTAGAGGTCTTTCAACTCCTTGGTTAGGGGTATTCCTAAATATTTTACTTTTATTACTTTTTTTGCAGCTATTGTAAAAGGGATTGAGTTATTGATTTGATTATCTGCTTGGTTGCTGTTGGTGTATAGAAGAGCTACTGATTTGTGTATATTAATCTCATATCCAGAAACTTTGCTGAATTATTTTATACCTTCTCGAAGCTCCCTGGAGGAGTCATTAGGGTTTTCAGGATAAACAATCATATCATCAGCAAACAGTGACAATTTGACTTTGTCCTTACCAATCTGTATATGCTTCATTTCTTTCTCTTGTCTGGTTGCTCTGGTTAGGACTTTCAATACTGTGTTGAAGAGGAGTAGTGAGAGTGGGCAGCCTTGTCTTGTTCCAGTTCTCAGAGGGAAAGCTTTCCAAGGTAGAGTTTAAATCCATTGTTTCTTTGTTGATTTTCTGCCCTCATGACCTGTCTACTGCTGTCAGTGGAATACTGAAGTCCCCCACTATTATTGTGTTGCTGTCTACCTCATTTCTTAGGTCTATTAGTAATTGTTTTATAAATTTGGAGCTCCAGTGTTAGATGCATATATGTTTAGGGCTGTGATATTTTTCTGTTGAACAAGGCCTTTTACCATTATATAATGTCCCTCTTTGTCTCTTTCAACCGCTGTTGCTTTAAAGTTTATTTTGTCTAATGTAAGAATAACTACCTCTGCTCGCTTTTGGTCTCCATTTGTATAAAATGCCTTTTTCCACCCCTTTATTTTAAGTTTATGTGAGTCCTTATATGTTAGATGAGACTCTTGAAGGTGGCAGATATTTGGCTGGTGAATTCTTATCAATTCTGCAGTTCTGTATCTTTTAAGTGGAGCATTTAGGCCATTTACATTCAATGTTAGTATTGAGATGTGAGATACCCTTCCATTCATCATGCTATTTGTTGCCTGTATATGTTGTTTTTCTGATTTTGCTTTTTAAATTGTATTTTCATTTTATAGATCCTGTGAGATTTCTGCTTTAAAGAGGTTCTGATTTTATGTGTTTCTAGGATATGTTTCAAGATTCAGAGCTCCATTTAGCAGTTCTTGTAGTGGCTGCTTGGTAATGGCAAATTATCTCAGCATTCTGTTTGTCTGAAAAAGAATGTATTTTCCCTTCATATATAATGCTTAGTTTCACTGGATACAAAATTCTTAGCTGATAATTGTTTTGTTTGAGGAGACTGAAGATAGGGCCTCAATACTTTCTAGTTTGTAGGGTTTCTGTTGAGAAATCTGCTGTTAATCTGATAGGTTTTCCTTCATAGGTTACCTGGTGGTTTTGTCTCACAGCTCTTAAGATTCTTTCCCGCACTAACAGAAAGGACATCCACACCAAAACGTTATCTGTACATCACCATCATCAAAGACCAAAGGTAGATAAAATCACAAAGATGGGGAAAAAGCAGTGCAGAAAAGATGAAAATTCTAAAAATCAGAGCACCTCTCCCCCTCCAAAGGAACGCAGCTCCTCACCAGCAATGGAACAAAGCTGGATGGAGAATGACTTTGATGAGTTGAGAGAAGAAGGCTTCAGATGATCAAACTTCTCCAAGCTAAAGGAGGAAGTACGAACCCAGCGCAAATAAATTTAAAATCTTGAAAAAAGATTTGACGAATGGCTAACTAGAATAACCAATGTAGAGAAGTCCTTAAATGACGTGATAAAGATGAAAACCATGACATGAGAACTACATGATAAATGCACAAGCTTCAGTAACCGACTTGGTCAACTGGAAGAAAGGGTATCAGTGATTGAAAATCAAATGAATGAAATGAAGCGAGAAGAGAAGTTTAGAGAAAAAAGAGTAAAAAGAAATGAACAAAGCCTCCAGGAAATATGAGATTATGTGAAAAGACCAAATCTACGTCTGATTGCAGTACCTGAAAGTGATGGGGAGAATGGAACCAAGTTGGAAAACACTCTGCAGGATATTACCCAGGAGAACTTCCCCAACCTAGCAAGGCAGACCAACATTCAAATTCAGGAAATACAGAGAATGCCACAAAGATACTCCTCGAGAAGAGCAACTCCAAGACACGTAATTGTCAGATTCACCAAGATTGAAATGAAGAAAAAATGTTAAGGGCAGCCAGAGAAAAAGGTCGGGTTACCCACAAAGGGAAGCCCATCAGATGAACAGTGGATCTCTCAGCAGAAAACCTACAAGCCAGAAGAGAATGGAGGCCAATATTCAACATTCTTAAAGAAAAGAATTTTCAACCCAGAATTTCATATCCAGTCAAACTAAAATTGATAAATGAAAGAGAAATAAAATCCTTTACAGATAAGCAAATGCTGAGAGATTTTGTCACCACCAGGCCTGCCCTACAAGAGCTCCTGAAGGAAGCACTAAACATGGAAAGGAACAACCAGTACCAGCCACTGCAAAAACATGCGAAAATGTAAAGACCATCAATGCTAGGAAGAAACTGCATCAACTAACGAGCAAAATAACCAGCTAACATCATAATGACAGGATCAAGTTCACACATAACAATATTAACCTTAAATGTAAATGTAACCTTTTAACCTCCAATTAAAAGACACAGACTGGCAAATTGGATAAAGAGTCAAGACCCATCAGTTTTCTGTATTCAGGAGACCCATCTCACATGCAGAGACACACATAGGCTCAAAATAAAGGGATGGAGGAAGATCTACCAAGCAAATGGAAAACAAAAAAAGGCAGGGGTTGTAATCCTAGTCTCTGATAAAAGAGACTTTAAACCAAAAAAGATCAAAAGAGACAAAGAAGGCCATTACATAATGGTAAAGGGATCAATTCAACAAGAAGAGCTAACTATCCTAAGTATACATGCACCCAATACAGGAGCACCCAGATTCATAAAGCAAGTACTTAAAGACTTACATAGAGACTTAGACTCCCACACAATAATAATGGGAGACTTTAACAACCCACTGTCAACATTAGACAGATCAACGAGACAGAAAGTTAACAAGGATATCCAGGAATTGAACTCAACTCTGCACCAAGCGGACTTAATAGACATCTACAGAACACTCCACCCCAAATCAACAGAAAATACATTCTTCTCAGCACAACATCACACTTATTGCAAAATTGACCATGTAGTTGGAAGTAAAGCACTCCTCAGCAAATATAAAAGAAGAGAAATTATAACAAACTGTCTCTCAGACCACAGTGCAATCAAACTAGAACTCAGGATTAAGAAACTCAATCAAAACTGCTCAACTACATGGAAACTGAACAACCTGCTCCTGAATGACTATTGGGTAAATAACGAAATGAAGGCAGAAATAAAGATGTTCTTTGAAACCAACGAGAACAAAGATACAACATACCAGGAATTCTGGGACACATTTAAAGCAGTGTGTAGAGGGAAATTTATAGCACCAAATGCCCACAAAAGAAAGCAGGGAAGATCTAAAATTGACACCCTAACACACCCTAATTTAATTAAATCACAATTAAAAGAACTAGAGAAGCAAGAGCAAACACATTCAAAAGCTAGCAGAAGGCAGGAAATAACTAACATCACAGCAGAAATAAAGGAGATAGAGACACAAAAAAACCCTTCAAAAAATCAGTGAATCCAGGAGCTGGCTTTTCGAAAACATCAACAAAATTGATAGACCACTAGCAAGAATAATAAACAAGAAAAGAGAGAAGAATCAAATAGACGCAATAAAAAATGATAAAGGGGATATCACCACCGATCCCACAGAAATACAAACTACCATCAGAGAATACTATAAACACCTCTACACAAATAAACTAGAAAACCTGGAAGAAATGGATAAATTCCTGGACACATACACTCTCCCAAGACTAAACCAGGAAGAAGTTGAATCCCTGAATAGACCAATAACAGGCTGTAGAGGTAGAGGCCAATAGTGTAAGCCTACTGTAAAAGTCAGGCCAGAGACAGTTCACAGCCAGATTCTACAAGGTGCAAAGGAGGGCTGGTACCATTTCCTTCAAATTATTTCAATCAATGAAAGAGAATCCTCCCTAGCTCACTTTATAAGGGCCAGCATTATCCATGATACCAAAATACAAGCAGGAACTGCAACAAAAAGAAATTTTAGACCAATATCTCACAGTGAACATCAATGCAAAAATCCTCCAATAAAATACTGGCAAATCAGATCCAGCAGCACATCAAAAGCACATACCATGATCAAATTGGAAGCATCCCTGGGATGCAAGGCTAGTTCAGCATGCACACAAATCATAAATGCCAACAATCCAGCATATAAACCAAGTCAGACACCAAGAAACCCTGCAGTTATTTCAATGCCGTGCAGAGAAGGCTGGCACGGTAAAGATTCAGCGGCTCTTCATGCTACAGAAACTCTCAATGAATTTGGTATTAGTGGAACGTATCTCAAATAATGGAGCTATTTATAACAAACCCATTGGCCAATATCGCTTCAGATAGGCAGAGCTGGGGCGTGCCAGAAACTGGCGCTGAACCCAGGGATGCCCTCTCTCACCACTCCTACTCAACATAGTATTTGGAAGTTCTGGCCCACAGCAATCCAAAGGCCAGAGAGAAATAAAGAGATTATTCAATTAGGAAAGAGGAAGGCAAAATTGTCCCTTGTTTGCGGATGGCAGTTGTATATTTAGAAACCCCATTTGTCACAGCCAGAATCTCCTCAGAAGCTGATAAGCAGCCCCATGTCCAAGTCTCAGGATACAAATCACAAAAAACATTCTTATACCAATAAGAGACAAACAGAAAGCCAAATCATGGTAGACTCCCATTCAAAATTGCTTCAAAGGGAATAAAATACCTGGGAATCCAACTTACAAGGATATGAAGGACCTCTTCAAGGAGAACTACAAACCACTGTCAGTAGAATAAAAGAGGACACAAACAAATGGAAGAACATTCCATGCTCATGGATACACGGAAGAATCAAAATATCATGAAAATGGCCATAGTGCCCAGGTAGCTTATAAGATTCAATGCCATCCTCATTTAAAGCTACCACTAGCTTTCTTCACAGAGATTGGAAAAACTTCTGCTTTAAAGGAGTTTCATATGGAACCAAAAATTATAGAGTCAATCCCAAAAGAACAAAGGCTGGAAGGCATCATGCTGCCTGACCCCAAATTATACAACAAGGCTACAGTAACCAAAACAGCATGAGTACTGGTACCAAAACAGAGATATGAACCAGTAGGACAGAACAGAGCCCTCAAGTGACCACCACACATGCAACCATCTAATCTTTGAAATAGACCTGGCAGGAAACAAAGGGAAATGAGAGGAAAAGGATTCCCTATTTAACTAAATGGAGTGCTGGAAAACATTTGTAATACATATATTAGAAAGCTGAAACTGGATCCCTTCCCTTACACCTTATAAAATTAATTCAAGATGGATTAGAGACTTAAATGTTGCCCTAAAAATACAAAACCTAAGAAACCTAAAACAATACCACTCAGGACCTTAGAGGCAAGAGCAAGGACTTCATGTCTAAAACACAAAAGAAATGTGCTTAGCCAAAGCCAAGGAGTCAACCAGATAGGATCTAGTTGAAGCTAAAAAAGGCTACTCAGAAAAGAAAGAGCTACCATCAGGTAGACAGAGCAGCCTACAGGAATGGGAGAGAATTTTTTGCAATCCTATTCATCTGACAAAGACTAATATCCAGAACCTACAAGAGCTCAAATTTATAAAAGAAAAAAAATCAAACAACTCCATCCAAAGGAAGTGGGCAAGGATAGACAGACAGCCTCAAAGAGAGACATTGCTTGCAGCTAGACACATGTGAAAAAGTGCTCATCGTCACTTGTCATCAGAGAAATGCAAAATCAAAGACCACAGTGAGATACCATCTCACAGTTAGAATGGCGATCACATTTAAAATCAGAGCAACAGGTGCTGCAGGAGGATGCTGGAGAAATAGGAACACTTTACACTGTGGGCTGGGACTGCAAACTCGATTCCAGCCATTGTAGAGCAGTGCGAGACCCTCAAGGATCTAGAACTAGAAATACCATTTTATTGGCCATCCCATTGCTAGAGGATATGCAAGAGTTATAAATCATGCTGCTATAAAGACACATGCACACATATATATTTTTATTGTGGCACTATTCACAATAGCAAGAGACTTGGAACCAACCCCGATGTCCATCAATGACAGACTAAGATTAAGAAAATGTAGCTCCCATACCTTGGGGAATACTATGCAGTCATAAAAGGATGAGTTCATGTCCTTTGCTTAGGGATATGGATGCAGCTGGAAATATCCATTCTTCAATAAAACTATTTTAAGAACAGAAGAAAACCAAACCGCGTATTCTCACTCATAGGTGGGAATTGAACAATGAACACTTGAGACCTGAGAAGGGTGTATCCACCACACTGCAGGGCTATCATTAGAGATGGGGAGTGGGGAGATAGCGATCAGGAGATATACCTAATGTAAATGTGAAAGCGAGTTAATGGAGTGCATACACCAACACAGCACATGTATACATATATATGCTCGAAACCTACACATTGTGCATACCCTAGAGCATAAAGTATAAAATTTTTAAAAATTACTAAAAAGATTCTTTCCTTCATCTTTACATAACCTGATGACAATGTGCCTTGGTGAAGATCTTTTCATGATGGATTTCCCAGGTGTCCTTTGTGCTTCTTGTATTTGGATGTCTAGGTCTCTAGCAATGCCAGGGAAGTTTTCCTCAACTATTCCCCTAAATATGTTTTCCAAACTTTTAGATTGCTCTTCTGCCTCAGGAATGCTGATTATTCTTAGGTTGGGTCATTTATCATAATCCCAGATATTTTGGAGGCTTTGTTCATATTTTCATATTCCTTGTTCTTTGTCTTTGTTGGATTGAGTTAATTCGAAGACCTTGTCTTCAAGCACTGAATTTCTTTCTTCTACTTATTTCATACTATTGATGAAATTTCCAGAGCACTTTGCATTTCTATAAGTGTGTCCAATGTTTCCTGAAGTTTTGGTTGTTTTTTTTTTTCCTTTTTTTTTTTTTTTTTTTAGATGGAGTTTTGCTCTTATTGACCAGGCTGGAGTGAAATGGCACGACCTTCGCTCACTGAAACCTCCGCCCCAGGTTCAAGTGATTCTCCTGCCTTAGCCTCCCAAGTAGCTGGGATTACAGGCATGCACCACCACGCCCAGCTAATTTTGTATTTTTAGTAGAGATAGGGTTTCACTATATTGGTTAGGCTGGTCTCTAACTCCTGACCTCAGGTGATCCACCCACCTCGCCCTCCCAAAGTGCTGGGATTACAAGTGTGAGCCACCACACCTAGTTGATTGTTTTTTCTTTATGCTATCTATTTCACTGAATATTTCTCCCTTCACTTCTGTGTTGTTTTTTGGATATCCTTGCATTAGGCTTCGACTTTCTCTGGAGCCTCCCTGATTAGCTTAATAACTAACCTCCTGAATTCTTCTTCAGGTAAATCAGAGATTTCTTCTTGGTTTGGATCCATTGCTGGTGAACTAGTGTGATTTTGGGGGATTGTTAAAGAGTTTGTTTTGTCATGTTACCTGAGTTGGTTTTCTGGTTCCTTCTCATTTGGAAAGGCTCTGTTAGAGGGAAGGTCTAGGGCTGAAGGCTGTCGTTCAGATTCTTTTGTCCCACAATTTCTTCCCTTGATGTAGTACTCTCCCTCTTTTCCTATGGATGTGGCTTCCTGAGAGCCAAGCTGTCTTGATTGTTATCTCTCCTCTGGGTCTAGCCACCCAGCATGTCTACCCACCCAGCATGTCTACCAGGCTTCAGGCTGGTACGGGGGGTTGTCTGCAGAGTCCTGTGATATGAACCATCTATGAGTTTCTCAGGCATGGATACCAGCACCTGTTCTAGTGGAGGTGGCAGGAGGGTGAAATGGGCTCTGTAAGGGTTCCAAGCTTTGGTGATGTAATGCTCTATTTTTGTGCTTGTGGGCCTCCTGCCAGGAGGTGATGCTTTCCAGAGAGCATCAGCTGTGGTAGTATGGAGAGGAACCAACAGTGGGCGGGGCCCTAGAACTCTCAAGTATATATGCCCTTTGTGTTCAGATACCAGGGTGGATAGCGAAGGACCATCAGGTGGGGACAGGGCTAGGCGTGTCTCAGTTCAGACCCTCCTTGGGTGGGTCTTGCTCTGGCTGCTATGGGGGATGGGCATAAGGTTCCCAGGTCAATGGAGTTACGTACCTACTAGGATTATGGCAGTCTTTGCTGAGACATGCAGGTTGTCTGGGTATGTGGGGAAAAGTTGGCAGTCACAGGCCTCACCCAGCTCCCATGCAATCTGTAGGGCCGGTCTCACACCCACCATATCCCTGCTAACATATCCCCCCGGAAACAGTCTGTTTCCAGGCAGTGGGTAAGCAGGGCTGAGAACTTGCCCCAGGCTACCCACCTCCCAGCTGTGAAAGAAAAAGGCCTTAGTTCTTCCCCCACCTGTGGAGTCTACACACCAGATTGGTGCCCTCCTCTGAGTTCTGGCCAGGAGGCTTCTCCACTGATTCAAACTTCAAAAGCTCAAAGTTCAAGAGCTACAAAGTTCAGCGGAAGGTTTCCTTCTCCCTGTAGCATATTCCCCCTGCCTGTGCTGTCCTCCCAAAGGACCTGTGATACTAGGTAGGAATGGCATGCGTGGGGACCCCAGCAAACTCCCAGGGCCTTTTCCACTGCTTCCCCTACCCCTGTATTTCACTCGGCTCTCTAAATTGACTCAGCTCCAGGTAAGGTTGGAATCTTCTCCTGCAAACTAGACCTTCAGTTTGCCTAGCAGGAGTGTGTGTCTGGGGGCAGAGGATCTCCCTTTCCCACTTCCACAGTTTTGGCACTCACAGTATTTGGGGTGTCTCCCAGGTCCTGCAGGAGCAGTCCACTCCCTTGAGAGAGTATGTGGGTCCCCTCAGGTTTCCTGATTTATTCCTGCAGTCATTCTGGAGCTAAAATTCACGATGTGAGCCTCCCCATGCTGCTCTGTCCATCTGAGTTGGAGCTGCAATCTAGACCTGCCTCGCATCCGCCATGATGTCTCCTCAACATCTGACAATTCAATTTTAAAAAATAGGTAAAATACCTGTACAGGCCACTTGAAAACAGGATATGAAAATAGCCATAAAGCATATGAACACTCATTACTCATCAAGAAAATCAGAAAACATGTGAAAATCAAATAATAATAGAGAAATTCCAACTGAAACCACAATGAGGTTACAACATACCCACCAGACCAGCTAAATTTAAACAGTCTGAAAATTTCAAGTATTGGTGGAATGAGAAGCAACGGAAATCATCAAAGACTATTGTAAATTATTTAAGCTCCTCAGAAAACAGTTTATTATTCTCTGGTAAAACTGAAAGCATACATATTTTGTGGCACTGATTCTGCTCCTAGCCATGTGCATATGTACATCTGAACACATTCATGTTATTCATAGTAACATTATTTGTAGTCACCCCAAATTACCACAGTCCAAAAAGAGAGGAAACATGTTGAATGCTGAACAACATAAATTAAAGAAAAAATCTAAATCTAAAAATATCATAGTGAAACACCAAAGCATAACTCTAGTAAAACACCAAAAGCAAAGAGATCTTACAAGCAGCCAGAGAATGGTAAATACACATCAGTATACATTTGTCCAAGCCTATAGAATGTGTAACACTAAGAGTTAACTCTAATGTAAACTTTGGACTTTGGCTGATAATGATGATCCAGGTAGATTCATCAACTGTTAGAAAGGTTGCACTTTTGTGGGGGATATTGAAAACAGAAGAGGCTATGCATGTGAGGGAGCACTCGGTATAGGGGAAATCTTTGTACCTTCCTCTCAATTTTACTTTAAATATAAAACTCCTCTAAAAAATAAAATTTTTTTTAAAAAGCCAGGTGTAGTGGCTCATGCCTGTAATGCCAGCATTTTAGGAGGCCAATGCAGGCAGATCACCTGAACCCAGGAGTTTGAGAACAGCCTGGGTAATATGGCAAAATGTGGTGGTAGTGCACACCTGTATTCCCAGCTACTTGGGAGGCTGAGGTGGGAGAATCACCTGATCCCAGGAAGTTGAGGCTGCAGTGAGCCATGGCACAGCCTCAGGTGTCAGAGTGAGACCCTGTTACCCACACACAAAAAAATTAAAGATAGCCAGGGGAAAAATAAATAACTTACAAAGGCATAACATTAGGCTGATATCTGACTTCTCAAATGCCACAATGAAAGCCAGAAGACATCTGAATAACATCATCAAAGTAGTGGGAAAATAATTGTCAGTCTACAGAGGAGCTGCATACCAGAAAAACTAACTGCCAAGAATAAAAGTAGTATATTTGATAAGGAACTTGTATCCAGAATATGTAAATAACTCTTACTACTCGGTAAAAAGACTGTTAAGACAATTTAAAAACTTGGCAAAGTATCTGAATAGACAATTCTCCAAAGTCGATATACAAATGTCTAAGAAGCACATGAAAAATTGTTTAACATCATTAAGTCATTAAGGGAAGGTGAACCAAACCCATCACACTGACTAGGATGACTATCAAAAAATTATAATCATAATAACAACAACAGCAAATGCTAGCAAAGATATTGAGAAATTAGAGCCATCATACATTGCTGGTAGGAATGTAAAATGTGCAACTTGGCAAACAAGAGTTACCATGTGCCCTAGCAATTCTAGCTGTATACAAAGAGATTTGACACTCTATGTCTACACAAAAACTTGTACACCAATGTTTGTAGCAACATTCATCATAATAGCCAAAAAAGTAGACACAACCCCAAATCCCATCAATTGCTGAATAGATAAATCAAATGTGGCATACTCATACAATGAAATATTATTCTACAATAAAAAGGAATGAACTGCTGATACACATGTTCTCACTGATATGTGGGAGGCAAAAATGAATAAATTAATTAAATGAGATCCTGGAAGAAGACAGTAGAATTGTAGCTATTAGGGGCTGCAAAGGGTAGGGGGAATGGAAGATAAAGAGTTTAGTTAATGGATAGAGAATTATAGCTAGATTGGAGGAATAACTTCTAGTATTCTATAGCACTGTTGGATAAATATGGTTAGCAGGAACTTACTGCATATTTTCAAGAAGCTAGAAGAGAGAATCTGGGATGTTCATAACACAAAGAAATGATGAATAAGATGGATTAGAGACTTAAATGTTAGACCTAATACCATAAAAACCCTAGAGGAAAACCTAGGTAGTACCATTCAGGACATAGGCATGGGCAAAGACTTCATGTCTAAAACACCAAAAGCAACAGCAGCAAAAGCCAAAATTGACAAATGGGATCTAATTAAACTAAAGAGCTTCTGCACAGCAAAAGAAACTACCAT